>NC_141875.1:115902282-116053797 GCF_056163025.1 Triticum urartu | reverse complement strand
ATGTTCGGAGGTTATCAAATGTGAGCCTCAAGTCGTCTACTAGAGATTCAACATGTCTTGTTTTGACGACCACATCATCTACATATGCCTCCACTGTTTTGCTGATCTGGCTTGCCAGACATGTCTGAATCATGCGCTGATATGTTGCGCCAGCGTTTTTGAGCCCGAAGGGCATCGTGTTGAAGCAGAATGGGCCGTATTGTGTGATAAATGTCGTTGCGGCTTGGTCTGGTTCTGCCATCTTGATTTGATGGTAGCCGAAATATGCGTCGAGGAAACACAACGAATCGTGTCCTGCGGTAGCATCGATAATTTGATCGATGCGGGGGAGGGGGAAGGGATCCTTTGGGCAGGCCTTGTTAAGGTCTTTAAAATCAACACACAGGCGCCAGGATTTGTCCTTCTTTGGTACCATCACCAGGTTTGCTAGCCAATCCGGATGTTTTATATCTCTGATGAATCCGGCCTCCAATAGCTTTGCTAGCTCCTCTCCCATGGCCTGTCTCTTAGGTTCGGAAAAACGCCGAAGAGCCTGTTTGACAGGTTTGAATCCTGTTTGGATATTTAAGCTGTGCTCGGCCAGCCTGCGTGGGATTCCTGGCATGTCTGAAGGGTGCCAGGAGAAAATGTCCCAGTTCTCTCATAGGAACTCTCGCAGTGCGGCATCTACATCAGGGTTTAAATGTGCCCCGATGGAAGCTGTTTTATTGGGGTCCGTTGGATGGACTTGGAATTTGACTATTTCGTCCGCTGGTTTCAAGGAGGTGGACTTGGATCTTTTGTCGAGTACCACGTCGTCCCTGTACACCGTAGAGCGCAACGCAGTCAGTTCCTCAGCCGCTAGGGCTTCGGATAGTGCCTCGAGGGCCAGTGCGGCTGTCTTGTTTTTGGCGCGGAGTGCTATGTCCGGATCACTAGCGAGAGTGATGATCCCGTTGGGCCCGGGCATCTTGAGCTTCATGTACCCGTAATGGGGTATTGCTTGGAAGATTGTAAACGCTTCCCGCCCTAGCAGAGCGTGATAACCGCTGCTGAACGGGGCCACATGGAACCTGACCTCTTCGGACCTGTAATTATCCGGCGTGCCGAACACCACATCCAGTGTGATTTTTCCTGTACAGCGCACTTCCCGACTGGGGATTATTCCTCTAAAGGTTGTGCTGCTTCGCTCGATGCGGTTCCAGTCTATTTCCATTTTTTGAAGAGTTTCCTCATAAATGAGGTTCAATCCGCTGCCGCCGTCCATGAGTACCTTGGTAAGACGAAAGCCGTCCACTATTGGACTGAGGACCAATGCGGCTGGTGCTCGGGCTGTTCGGAATTTAGGTTCATCACTGGCGTTAAAGGTAATAGCCGTGTCACTCCATGGGTTTATTGTTGCTACTTGGTAGACTTCAGCAAGGCTACGGAGTGTCCTTTTTCGCATATTATTTGATGCGAAGGTCTCGAAGACTGTTAATACCGTATTGGTGTCTCTGGGGTGGCCTTCTGTGGCCTCCGGAATTAGGAGATTTTCACCAATTTTGGCCACTTGCCGGAGTATCCAACATGCTCTAAGGCTGTGAGTTGGTGTGGCGTCCTCTGTATTGTGAATTTTACAGGGTCCATTAAGCCATCCTTCCAATACGGTTCCATGGCCTGTAGACGGTTTTTGCTTTTTGGTTTTTGACCCGGGTGTTTGGCGGTGATGCACCCTTTTATTTCGGACTAGTTTTGCATTCAGGGCCGGATTGTCCCAAAATTTTATTTCGGTTTTCCGGGCGCTTTCCATCGCACAGTACTTTTGTACTATGGACGCCAAGTCAGCGAAGCGTGTAATATCGCGGCGACTTATGGCGTTGAGTATTCCCTTGTCCGTGCAATTATTGCAGAAGAATGAAACCGCGTCTTCCTCGCGGCAGTCCTTTATCCTGTTCATAACCAGGAGGAATCTGGCCCAGTAATGATGTATTGTTTCTTCGGGCTCTTGCCTAATTTGGGATAGATCGCTAATGTTCGGGTGGGTGGGTGGAATTAAATCCGAAGCCTCACCCCATCCGAGGCTCAGAGGTCGAGGAATTCCTGAATTTGCAAATTTAGATTTCTGGATGTTGTCCAACGAATCCAGTCCGTCGCCTGACTCTAAGTTCAGGTCTTGAGTGATATCCTCCCCTCCGCGGGTATCCGGCTTGGAGGGATCAGGAATCCGGACGTAACGAGTCCTTAAGATAGATGAAGGGTCGCCGCACTGTCCCTCTACCACGCAACGTGATGGGTGACTTGGGGAGAGTTAATCTCTCTCAGATCGGGTTTAGGCTCAATCTGGTCGTAATCCGTAGCGACTCCCAGGGTGGCGAAGCGATCCAAGAGCTCGTTTATGGAGGAGAGCTCCATTGGATCTAACTGCTCGGCGAGTTCCGAGCTGACATGATGATTGTTTTTGATGGCCCGAGAGGTCATCGTCGGCGCAGAAGCCGAACGGGCGGTCATAAGAAAACCACCTAGCCGGAGGGTTTGGCCGACAACCAAAGCTCCCTTAGCAACGGTGCCGTCTTTAAAGACGGGGCGAGGCATCCTTCCTGATGACGACGACACAAAGGAACTCTCAATGAAAGCACCAATGTCGGTGTCAAAACCGGCGGATCTCGGGTAGTGGGTCCCGAACTGTGCGTCTAGGCCGGATGGTAACAGGAGGCAAGGGACACGAAGTTTTACCCAGGTTCGGGCCCTCTCGATGGAGGTAAAACCCTATATCCTGCTTGATTAATATTGATGATATGGGTAGTACAAGAGTAGATCTACCACGAGATCGGAGAGGCTAAACCCTAGAAGCTAGCCTATGGTATGATTGTTGTTGTCTATGTTGTCCTACGGACTAAAACCCTCCGGTTTATATAGACATCGGATGGGGTTAGGGTTACATTGAGTCGGTTACAATGGTAGGAGATCTACATATCCATATCGCCAAGCTTGCCTTCCACGCCAAGGAAAGTCCCTTCTGGACACGGGACAGAGTCTTCAATCTTGTATCTTCATAGGCCAATAGTCCGGCCAAAGGATATAGTCCGGCCATCCGGACACCCCCTAATCCAGGACTCCCTCACCCATGTTGCGGATTGTGTCCTGGTATAACAGGTTTAGACCACTGTCGCCGTCCATCAGGACATTTGTAAAGTGGAGTCCGCCGATTATTGGATCTAATACCAAGGCAGTCCAGCCTGCATTCCGGATACTTCTAGAGTAATCCTGATGGTCGAAGGTGATTGGTTTTAACAACCATTGGCGAGACTCCTTTGGGATAGGCCGTATGGCGCGTATCTCTATTGGTGCCATTTTGTTCGTCACGTGAAGTAAGTTTACTATTTTGACTTCTTGTGGGAAATCCTTTTGTTTCCTGGTGCTCTGCTTGTGGGGTTCGTCATCGTCCTCACTTGGTGTGTCGAGCCCCTTGTGTTCGGCGTTGAGTTTGCCGGATTGCTTGAAAACCCAACAATCTCTATGGGTATGGTTCGCAGGCTTCCCGGGAGTACTGTGTATTTGACATATCTTGTCCAAGATTTTGTTTAAGTTGGATAGCTCGTCCCTGTTATCCTTGAGGGGCAGCTTTCTCTGATTCTGCCGCGAGCTTTTGAATCTGGCGTTGACCGCCATGCTCTTTGGGCTGTTTCCCTTATTCCGACGCTGGTCCTTGCTGCGTCGGGGTTTTCCGTTTCCATCCCTAACTTCGGATGTACTTGGGTCGCTGGTGCTACATCTTGCCAACCAGCTATCCTCTCCTGCGCAAAAGCGGGTCATGAGGCTTGTTAATGCGGCCATTGTTCTTGGCTTTTCTTGGCCGAGGTGTCTGGCGAGCCATTCATCTCGAACGTTATGCTTAAAAGCTGCTAGGGCTTCAGCGTCCGGACAGTCGACTATCTGATTCTTTTTAGTAAGAAATCTGTTCCAGAATTTCCGGGCTGACTCTCCGGGCTGTTGAGTTATGTGACTGAGATCGTCTGCATCCGAAGGGCAGACACAGGTCCCTTGAAAATTTGCCCGGAAAGCATCCTCGAGCTCTTCCCGACTTCCAATGGTGTTTTCGGGAAGGCTTTTGAGCCAATGCCGGGCTGGCCCTTTAAGCTTGAGGGGTAAGTATTTTATGGCGTGGAGGTCATCTCCTCTGGCCATGTGTATGTGGAGGATATAATCCTTGATCCAGACACTAGGGTCTGTTGTTCCGTCGTACACCTCTATGTTTACGGGCTTGAATCCCGGTGGAAATTCATGGTCCAGCACCTCATCGGTGAAACATAGGGGGTGTGCGGCACCCCTGTATTTGGGTGTGCCGTGATGTTCGGATATTTGTTGTGTTGCATTGCTTACTAGAGCTTGCTTTCTTGGCTCGTAGATAGATCTGGCTGGGCCATCTTTTTGATGCGGATCCTTTGGTGGATCGTGAGCCGGCTTGTGTGCAGCGCCGCTTGCCGCTCCATGCTGGCCATGCGGTCGTCTATCCGACCGGGTGGCTTTCCTATTTTTTCACTACGGGAGCTCTAAGGCCTCCTCGTCAAATTCAGGCAGTAGCTTTCGCTTTGGATAGCTTTTTGTGCGGCGGCTGCCGCCATATTTGTCTGCGGTGTTGCGTACTTTGCTCCATCTGAGTGCATCTTCCGCAGTTTTGAGCTTCCGCTTCTGCTTTTTCAGGCTACGCGCAGTGGCGACGAGTCCTTTGTGGAGGTTCTTCTGCTCCATGAGCCTATCCGGCGTAAGGTCGTCCAGACTGTTGTTTTCGCCGGGGAAGGGGTGTTCGGTTTGTTTATCCAAGTTGCCTTGTTCAGACGGTTGCTCGAAGGCATGTTCGTCGTCCGTCGGCTCGTCCTGCTCTATGGCTGGGTCTGTATGGTTGTTGTCTCTGTCGAGGCGGGGCTTGGAGCGGCGCTTACATCGCCGCTTTGATTGCTTTTCGAGTGAATGATCCCTCGTTGCATCCCTGTGTTCCTCGTCGTCGCTTCCTTTGGGTGTGTCCACCATGTATACATCATGAGATGAGGTGGCTGTCCAGTGCCTTATAGGCGTTGGTTCATGTTCATCTCCTACATCGTCGTCCATACCGTCGATGTCTTCGGAGTCGAAGTCGAGCACGTTGTTTAAATTATCGATAGTGGCTACGAAGTGGGTGGTGGATGGGCTTTGAATTTCTTCATCATCTGCATCCCAACCTTGTTGACCATAGTCCGGCCAGGGCTCTCCTGATAAAGAGAGAGACTTTAGTGGATTCAGAATATCGCCGAAGGGCGAGTGCTGAAAGATGTCCGCGGCGGTGAACTCCATGATCAGCGCCCAATCGGGTTCGATCGGTAGGGGCGCGGAGGGCTCGAAGTCTGGAGAGGAGTCCGGCTCCTTGGAGTCACGGGCTTCGTAGAGAATAGGGCTGGTGTTCGGCTCGATCGTCGTAGAGATTGCAGCCCCCGAGGCGGTGTCCAACCACCCATCCTCGATTGGCGCAGTTGGCTCCGAATTAAGGGTCGGAGCTGATGCGGGTGCGGCCTCCAGGGCACTGTTCGGCGGCAGAGCTAGATCATGCCCATCGTGACAGTGCGGCGCGCTCGGCTGCGGCTCGAATCCGTCGAAGATCAAGTCTCCGCGGAGGTCCGCTGTGTAGTTTAAACTTCCAAATCTGACCTGACGGCCAGGGGCGCAGCTTTCGATCTGCTCCAGATGGCCAAGCGAATTGACCCGCGGTGCAAAGCCGCCAAATACGAAGATCTGTCCGGGGAGAAAAGTCTCACCATGGATCGCATCACTGTTGATGATCGGAGAAGCCATCAGGCCTAAAAGTGACGACACAGAGGAACTCTCAATGAAAGCACCAATGTCGGTGTCAAAACCAGCGGATCTCGGGTAGGGGGTCCCGAACTGTGCGTCTAAGGCGGATGATAACAGGAGGCAGGGGACACGATGTTTTACCCAGGTTCGGGCCCTCTTGATGGAGGTAAAACCCTACGTCCTGCTTGATTAATATTGATGATATGGGTAGTACAAGAGTAGATCTACCACGAGATCAAGGAGGCTAAACCCTAGAAGCTAGCCTATGGTATGATTGTTGTTGGTCCTATGGACTAAAACCCTCCGATTTATATAGACACCGGAGAGGGCTAGGGTTACACAGAGTCGGTTACAGTGGTAGGAGATCTACATATCCGTATCGCCAAGCTTGCCTTCCACGCCAAGGAAAGTCCCTTCCGGACACGGGACGAAGTCTTCAATCTTGTATCTTCATAGTCCAGGAGTTCGGCCGAAGGTATAGTCCGGCTATCCGGACACCCCCTAATCCAGGACTCCCTCAATGTCTTCAATCAATGAAGACTTACGTTCTGAGTGTGAATACATTAACGTGGAATTTGACTTCGGAGCACCACGATAATTGTGCACCATGTCTGGGTCTAATACTTCCTATACGGTGGGTAACGCCACCACCAAATCCTTCCCTTAAAAGTGTTTTTCTCATGGCGTTACATTTGCAAAGTCTTCGCATTTTGTTTGTCTTCAATGTTAACATGGCCTCATGTTTATCTTCAATGTACTGATTTAGTTTCTGTCCTCTACAACATTCACTTATAGCTATGTCTTCACATTGAATCTTTTGAACTAAGTGAATGTGATCGGACCCTAACCTTTCTATGCTCCTGTCTCAAGTCTATCTATCCAAATCATATGCATTCTATTGAAACTGTCGAATGTCTTCGTTGTATCCTTGTCAGCAGGAGATACAGAGACAAACATTAAATCCATTTTTAAATGCTCAATCCTATTGCCTGAAACCTGGAGAAATGGGAACGACCACCCGACAATCCAGGCGTGCGTGGGAACGTGGAACAACCTCCAATGTGTTGCATGATCACCACGTGTCCTTCAGATGTGAACCGCCAGGGGCACCTGCGTAATAACGATGTGTCGTCCCTATCTCTATAAATACATGCCTCACCCTAGTCATTATCTCTTCTTCCACTCTCGCACAAACCCTAGCGCAACCGCTAGCCCTCGACGATGCCGGCGACGAAGCGCTTAGCTGCCGCGACCTCACCGACGTCGTCCTCACGCCGGCCACGGACATCGTCTTCTCCGCCGTCGCCATAGGTGTCCTCCGTCGCCAAGTTAGGGCACGGAAGATCGAACTGCTCGTCCTCCTCTCCCACTCCGTCTAGAAGTTCCTCGTGTGGTAAATAAAACCTCTTTTACAGTCTTTTTGATCCGATAGATTCATCCTTTACAACCACAAGTGGTTTCTGTTCCCACAAGTTGGATCTATCTCATTCTGCATCTCATAGCATGCCTAGTATGTTCACTTATGCTTCACAAAGTAGTTAGATTCCTCACTTGTACTTATTCGTGGATTCGTACAAATCTGGAACCCACTCTCTACATATGAGTGAATGTCTTCGCACTATGAGGTCAATGTCTTCTAAACTGATTTATCTTCAAAATCTTCTGAGAATGCATATGACCTCTTCCCCTTCCCTTGCACCTTTAATGATGTCACAGGTACATGTCCGTGGGAGAATCCCTTGGTTCTCATAGTCTGCATTCATTTGCAGAGTTCTTACAGCATCATATAAACTCTCCTGAAGCCAGTTCTTGTCTGACCAGTAGACGGAAGACTTTGACAATGTTGAAGCCTTTCAGTCTAAACTTCATGGCAACAGAGAAATCAGTCAGGAAGGGCAGCAGACAGCGCCGTGGAAACACTGCTAAGGACCTGCCACCGGATCTCTATGAGCTATACAAGTCAGATCCAGAAGAGACCTATGGAGAACGCAAGAACCAAATCCAATGGATTCGAAGACATTGGGCAGAGGAATGGTTCAAGTACAGATTTGTCACAGAAGAATATGCTGAGAAGAGTGCCATCAAGGGCCTCTGGGGAGATATTATATACAAAGGTCTTCAGCCCAAATCACAGTCCGAAACTATTGCTCAAGGCTTCAACCCCTGCATGCTTCGTGGACCCCAGCCTGCTAATGCCGACCCATCCTCTCTGTTATGGTGTCGAGAAGATAATCTCTTCAAGCACAACTATTAGTTTGCAAAGAACTCGGCCAAGGAAAACAAGAAGTCTTTGGGATTAGACTTCAACCCAGGCCCCTCTGCACCACGAGCTGACGGCACACGTGAAGCTGAACCCAATCTTGTTGGGCCCTTCTACAACTTAGAAGGTCTCATTACTCACATAATGGTTCAAGGGGCGGACGTGGATCAACCTGCAGACGACGCTGATTCTGACGAAGCGCCTGCACCACCGAAGCCTGTGAAGCAAATGAAATCCAAGGCTTCAAAGCCCTCTTCAGCACCAAAGGCTTCAAAGCCCTCATCTGCACCAAAGGTTTCACGGGCGAAGCCTCTGGCCACTCCACCTCCTGAAGCCAGTGTGCAGTCTGAAGATCTCTCACGCATCTCCAAGCCTGCCAAAGTGAAAAATCCCATGCAACCCACTGGTCAAGCACTGACTCCTGCTGCTGTCTTGAGAAACGAGAATGACGCCATTGATCTGTCCAGCGATGACGATCTTGGCAATGACGCTCTTGAGCAGTTGATCAAGAGCAAGCAAGAGGCAGAAATCTTCAATGACCTTCCTCTCTTTGATGTGGAAATCTTAAACAAGTTCATTGATGAGTGGTTTGACAGCCCAAATGTCAGCTTTGATGATCTTCAGCTTCCCATTGGCCTCAGCGTCGCCTTCCACGGAGCCATTGCTCCTGAGCTGGCTCTAGCTTAGAAAATTGTTGAGCCGAAGCATAAGATCGATTATGAAAAGGCTCAGTTCAAGAAGCACATGGCCAAGCTCAATGTTGAAGACATTCAAAATTTCAAGGTCATGATGCATGAGCTCAAGGAAGCATTCCACAAGAAACGCGAAGAAGCAAAAGGTTCTCGTGAGCGCATGAAGGATCTTGCTGCCAAATGTGTTCAGGGATACAATGAAGCTGAAAAGCGCAAGGCCTTGGGGCGACCAGGCATCGACCCACGAATGGCTGCCAAGAAGAAGAAGAAGAAGAAGCCAGCTGTGGTAGAACCCGAAGCATCAAGGCAGGAAGAACATCACATTGTCTTCCCAACCAGTGTGACAGGCTCGAAGCCTAAGGTCCCCACAATGGCTTCAGAACTGAAGAAAACAAGGGCGGCTGAAGCCGAAGCCAGAAAGCGCAAGACCAAAGCCACCACTGATGATGCTCCCCCAACCAAGAAACGGAAAACCAAGAAGAGAGACCGGTCTGCTCCCACAGAGCCCCTTGATGTCGAGCCAATCTCAGTGGCTCGTCCTGTGTCTGAACATCGAGAGCGCCAGTTGATAGTTCATGAGCCTGCTTCCACAGAGGCTCCTGAAGCTGAAGACAATCCAGCTGTTGACCCCACCGCAGCTGAAGACATTGGTCCTCACAACAATATTGAAGATGATGAAGTCCTTCCTCAGATCAAGCAAAATTTGGTATCATCGCCTGTGCTCACGCACAGTGAGCTCATCAGCATTGGTCGTCCTCTGACGCCAACTACTCAGGATGCATCGTGGGCTGACCACCCACAACAACAAGACACCCCAAGTTCTCCCCAAACACAAGTACAAGATGACGATGACTTTGAGGCCCAGCCAACTCCATCTCCATAGGCGTCGCCAGCGTTACGCAGGCTTCGCAAAGGATCAAGGCCCCAAGTCACTCCAACAGTGAACGTTTTTGAGTCTGAAGCCAAAACGACTGAAGATATTCTGGCTGCATCAGCCGATGAAGAAGAACCATGTGATGAAGATAGAGTTGCTACACCACCAACAATTCCTGAAGTCGTTCTCGAGGAGAATGCGTCCGACCCTCCAGCTCCTGAAGTGGAGGTTACCCATACCGAGGCAGCCACCAACATCAACACTGAAGCCAATGACGTTGTCATGGCTGAAGCTAATGTGGCGCCTAAAGCTAATGTGGTGCCAAAAGTGCAAGCACCTGAAGCCAATGTGGCCCCTGAAGCCAATGCTGCACCAGATGTAATCATTCCTCCTGAAGCTATTGTGCCACTTGCAGCCCATGTCAATGACAATGCCAATGCTCCTGTACCCCCTCCAAAACCTCATACTGTTGAGCTGGCATTTGATCATGGTCAGCCTGTTATGGTCCGATGGCCCATTCTGGTTCCTCCACCTGCTATGGGTCCATAATTTGACTATCATGTCGAGCACAGGCCTCAAGTCCAGAAGCCCAAGCCAAGACATCCAAGATTCCCAGGCACTGCAACCTCTTGTGGGGTCTTCAATGTGAATGGCTTCGTGGCACATAACACCTTCTTCAACAGCGCCAAGAACCCTTACTCCAAACCTCGCATTTCATTGGATCGGTTCTGGAGCTATCAGCAGTGCAGCTACTATTCATGTGTCTTATATAATCAAGGGTGCATATTTCCACATATGCGTCTCGACGCTGAAGCTATAGCTAGCCTGCCCTGTCTAGAAGAAGCATTGGATTGCTTCAGAGACGCTGGACTCCTGCAGTTTGTCACAGACAAGGAACACTGGAATGAAGAGCTTTTGTTACAGTTCTATGCAACTCTTCACATTCGAGGCTACAACAGGGATCCAAAGACTTGGGTCCTTGAGTGGATGACAGGCAATGTCCATCATGAAGCCAAAGCTCTTGATATCATTGAGCTCACAGGCCTTCCCACTCCTGGTGAATATGAAAGTGCGTTATATCGACTAGAGGGGGGGTGAATAGGCGATTTTTATGAAAGTCTTCAAAACGTGGAAGTTATGAAGACAAACGATAGAAATAAACCTATTACCCTGCAGCGGAAGGTAGACTACACTAGGCAAGCCATAGTCAAGTATTCAATAGAGTGAAAGCACAATGACTAATAGCAGCAATGTAGTAAGGATCAGGTAGGAAGATATTGTGAAGCCACACAGAACACGCAGTCACTCAGTGAAGACAAAAGATAGTGCGAACATACAATGACTTCACAAGGAGTAACAGTAAGTAAAGGGAAAGGAAGATGAAACCAGTGACTCGCTAAAGACAATGATTTGTTGGACCAGTTCCAGTTGCTGTGACAACTGTACGTCTGGTTAGGGCGGCTAGGTATTTAAACCTTAGGACACACAGTCCCGGACACCCAGTCCTGAACACGCAGCTCAGGACACCCAGTCCTCACCGTATTCCCCTTGAGCTAAGGTCACACAGACCTCGCCCAATCACTCTGGTAAGTCTTCAAGGTAGACTCCCAAACCTTCACAGACTTCGTTCACCGGCAATCCACAATGTCTCTTGGATGCTCAGAACGCGACGCCTAACCGGCTGGAGGATGCACAGTCCTCAAGTGTAATAAGTCTTCAGATCACACAGACAAGAAGACTTAAGTGATGCCTAATTCTCTTTGGCTCTGGGTGGTTAGGGCTTTATCCTCGCAAGGAATTCTCTCTCAAAGGCTTCGAGGTGGGTTGCTCTCAAACGACAAAAGCCGTACTCTGAATCTGAGCAGCCAACCGTTTATGGTTGTAGGGGGTGGGCTATTTATAGCCACTTGGCAACCTGACCTAATTTGTCCGAAATGACCCTGGGTCACTAAGGAACTGACACGTGTTCCAACGGTCAGATTTCAAACTCACACGGCAACTTTACTTGGGCTTCAAGCAAAGCTGACTTGCCCGACTCTGGACAAGATTCGCTCTCAAAGTCTTCACTCGAAGACATAGGTTTTGTTTAAGCATCACTTCAGTCATTCTGACTGGTTCTCTTGGACCCCACTTAACAGTACGGTGGTTCCTATGACTCAACACAGAAGAAAGAGAACTACGAAAGATCTAAGTCTTCGAGCTCCATAGGCTTCATGTGGTGTCTTCTCTTGTCATAGTCTTCAATGTGAATATCTTCATATACCACCTTTGACTTCAATGTCTTCATACATTTTTAGGGGTCATCTCTGGTAGGAAAACCGAATCAATGAGGGACTTCTACCTGTGTTATCCTGCAATTCTCACAAACACATTAGTCCCTCAACTAGGTTTGTCGTCAATACTCCAAAACCAACTAGGGGTGGCACTAGATGCACTTACAATCTCCCCCTTTTTGGTGATTGATGACAAACTAGTTGAAGTTTTCAACGGGGAATATAATCTGTGAAATTGTAAAGGATAAGGAATTGTCTTCATAAGTTGCAAGGGCTCCCCCTGAAGATGTGCATATAAGTAATTTGCTTTTGGAATGCAAATGCACATGGCAGGTTGTACTTGTGGAGATCCACTTCAACTTATGATGACAATTCACTATGCATGTGAAAGTATATGAAGATAATGACATGCATAATGGAAAATGGACGTCTGCAGAATGATCTAAGTGCGGAATTTATCGTCACACATGCGGAATTTATCATCGCAACACAAGGTGGCAGATAAGTGGCAGACGACCATCGAGTTTAAGTGTTACAACTCAAAGAACCAAATGTAGCAAAACAAGAGTTGTAAGCACGAAGCAAAATATAAAGCACCCGCCCATATGGACCCGTTTGAAGACTATCAACCTCATATGCTTCTCCCCCTTTTGTCAGGAAGGACCAAAAAG
Source organism: Triticum urartu (assembly GCF_056163025.1). Lineage (NCBI taxonomy): Eukaryota > Viridiplantae > Streptophyta > Magnoliopsida > Poales > Poaceae > Triticum > Triticum urartu. The sequence goes on along the minus strand of NC_141875.1, from coordinate 116,041,243 downwards.
GTTTGAAGACATAGAGCATCTACTCGTTCCCATGAGGAGTAGGTGAAGCAGCAGGGTCGTTGGTGGTGTTTGGCGGTGCTGAAGAGCTTGGAGCAGAGTCGAAGCGTGCTGAAGGAGGTGGCGGTGAAGTAGCATCGTCTTCATCCTCGATTACTCTGGCATTCACAGTTGCAGTAGAGGAAGAGAACTCAGAGTCTTCAAGGGATGGAGTTCGTCGCAGCACTGCCCTTCGAGGAGGTGTGGAGTCAAACTTGAATCGCTCAGTGAAGCCATCCTCTTGAAGATCATCTTCAGAACACATCAGCGTTAGCCCTTTCCATGTGCGGTGAGAGGTTTCATGGGCAACAAAAGCATTCTTGGTGGCAAGATTGCGAATGCGATTAACATCCAGCAAGAGGCTTTGCATCTGACGCTTCAGCCAGTCATGATGCCCATCCTATTTCTGATGAAGAGCCATAAGAAGCTCTCGGTCGTTGAGAACACGAGTGCGCTTCTTGGGTCGTGGAGCAGTTGTACTGTCAGTGGCTTCAGTGAGAGCAGGATGCGGTGCACGTGTAGTGCCAGCCAAGGGATACACACGAGTTACGGCTTCCACGCCTTCAACGTTCTGAGTGAAACTTTGATGCTCTGCATTCTGAAGACTGAGAGGTTCCTTGGCAGGCTTAGGATAGATGGCTTCAATAGACATATCCACATCAGGCAAAAAGATCCGATGGTTGCGGGCCGAGGGCTGATATGAGATAGCGGAGTGAAGTTTGATCAGCCGCATCACCCAAGGGGCGTAGAACTTCAAACCAAGCAGATCAGAGCCAGATGCAGCAAGTTGGCGAATGAAGAAATCCTGTGTATTGAAGCATTTTCCATGAAGAATGTAGAAGACCAAAGTCTTCATTGCACCTTCCAGCTTGGCATGGGGAGAATGTCCTTTGATTGGCCAGAGAGTTCGCCTTATGATGTGATAAATGGTTCTTGGCAGATACTCAAGGTCTTCAATGAAGAACTCCGTGGGATAAGCAGCATCTTGGGGCAATGGCTTCATCATACTGAGCATCTGACTCATATTAGGTTCAGTCTTCTGAAAGATGCTCTCAATAGCTTCACTATGAAGCTGACAGCCATGCTCGTAGAGATCGCCAGGAGTGGGCAAACCAGTGAGCTCAATGATGTCAAAGGCTTTGGCTTCGTGATGAACGTTTCCTGTCATCCACTCCAGGACCCAAGTCTTCAGATCTCTGCTATACCCGCGGATGTGAAGTGTGGCATAGAATTGGAGCAGGAACTCTTCATTCCAATGCTCTTGGTCAGTGACGAACGGCAGCAGTCCAACCTCTTTGAAGCAATCCAGAGCTTCTTCCAGACAGGGCAGACCAGCTATTGCTTCAATGTCAAGGCGCTTGTGTGGGAGGATGCGACCTTGGTTGTAAAGAACGCATGAGTAATAGCTTCACTGCGGATAACTCCAGAACCGATCAGATGATATTCTTTCCCTGGAGTAGGGGTTCCTGGAGCTGTTGAAGAATGTGTTGTCTGCTCTGAAGCCATTGATATTGAAGGAGCCAGGTGCTGATGCAGGACCTGGGAACCTTGGCAATCTTGGGATTGGCTTCTGTACCTGAGGCCTGTGCTCAACATGATAGTCGAACTGGGGACCGGCAGCAGACTCAGGAACAGAAGTGGCGGGATCAGTGGCTTCGCTGACTTCTGGTGCTTTTGTTGGTGAGGGCTCCACATTAGCTTCAGCCATGACAGCGTCAGTGGATTCAGTGGTGTTGGTGGTGGCAGCCTCAAGATGTTCATCCTTCACTTGACGAGCAGGAGGATCGGTCACGATCACGTTTTCCTCGAGAACTGCTTCTTGGTGGGACAGGGGAGTGGCAACTTGTGGGACTTCTTCTTTCGCGGCTGATGCAGCCGGATTGTCTTTAGCAGAGACTTGAGGCCTTGGACCTTTGCGAAGCCTGCGCAATGCGGGTGATGCCTGTGGAGTTGCTGTTGGCTGGGCCTCAAGGTCTTCATTCTCTTGTGGGTGATCCGCCCATGAAGCATCCTGTGCAATTGGTGTCAGTGGACGACCAATGCTGATGAGTTCGCTGTGCGTTAGCATAGGCGATGATACCTGTTGGTGTTCTAGCTGAGGAAGGGTTGCATCATCTTCAACATGGTCATGATGACCAATGTCTTCAGCAGCGATGGGATCAGCTGCTGGAAAGTCTTCAGCTTCATGAGCCTCTGTGAAAGCAGGCTCATGGACAGTCAGTTGACGTTCTTGTGGATCGGCGTCGGGGTGAACCATGGAAATGGGTTCAACAATCAAGGGCTCTGTGGGAGCAGCCCGTTCCTTCTTGGTCATTCTTTTCTTCTTGGCGGGGGCAGTAGCAGAGGCTTCAGGATGTTTTCTCTTCCTTGCTTCAGCCTCAGCAGTCCTGGTCTTCTTCAGTTCTGAAGCGGTTGACCTGACCTTTGGCTTCGGGCCAGTCATGCTAGTTGGGAAGACAATGGGATCTGCCTCACTTGGTGCTTCAGGTTCAGCCATAGCGGGCTTCTTCTGCTTCTTGGAAGCCATCCTGGGGTCGATGCCAGGACGCCCAAGGGCATTGCGCTTCTCAGCCTCATTGTAGGCTTGCACACACCTATCAGCCAGGACCTTCATGCGCTCACGAGAACCCTGAGCTTCTGCACGTTTCTTTAGAAAGGCTTCCTTGAGCTCGTGCAGCATAATCTTGAAATTCTTCACGTCTTGCACGCTGAGCTTGGCCATATGCTTCTTGAACTGAGATTTCTCAAAGTCAATCTTCTGCTTCAGTTCAACAATGCGCTGGGCGATAGCTAACTCTGAAGCAATGATGCCATGGAAGGCGACACTGAGACCAATGGGTAGTTGGAGATCGTCGAAGCTGATGTTTGGCGTGTCAAACCATTCATCAATGAAGTTGTGGATGATTGTTACATCAAAGAGAGGCAGATCATTGAAGATTTCTGCTTCTTCGTTGCTCTTGATGAGCTGCTCAAGAGCGTCATCTGCAAGATCTTCATCACTTGACAGATCAATGGCATCATTGCGCAGAATGGCAGCAGTTGTTAGCTCTTGGCCGGTGTGTGGCAGAGGCATCTTGACCTTCTGGGGCTTGGAGATGCGTGATAAATCTTCGGACTGCACACTGTCTTCAGGAGGTGCAGTTGCCAGTGGCTTCGCCCGTGAGATTTTTGGTGAAGGGCAGGCTTTGAAGCTTTAGGCTTCTTTAACTTCTTTGGCTTCGGCGCTGCAGGTGCTTCATCTGATTCAGCGTCAGCTGCAGGCTCATTCACTGCAGTCCCTTGAACCAAGATATGGGTGATGAGACCTTCAAGGTTGTAGAAAGGACCGACGACATTGGGTTCTGCATCTCGTGTGCCATCAGCCCTTGGAGCTGAGGGACCAGGGTTGAAGTCTAGTCCCAATGTCTTCTTGTTTTGCTTCGCTGATTTCTGGGCAAACTGGAAGTTGCGCTTGAACAGAATGTCATCACGACACCATAGTAGTGACGATGGGTGTGCATCAACAGGCTGTGGCCCACGGACCATGCAGGGATAGAAGCCTTGTTCAGTGGCTTCATCTCTGGACCTGGGTTGAATATTCTTGTATAGGATGTCTCCCCACGGTCTCTTGATGGCATTTTTCTCAGCATATTCCTGGGTTACAAATCGGTATTTGAACCATTGTTCTGCCCAATATCTTCGAATCCATTGGATTCGGGTCTTGCGCTGATTGTAATCCTCTTCAGGATCTGTCTTGTACAGTTCTGAGAGGTCATCTGGCAGATCTCTAGATGTTTCTCCACGATGCTTTCTGCCACCCTTCCTTGCTGATTTCTCTGAAGCCATGAACTTTAAACTGAAAGGCTTCAACACGTTCAAAGGCTTCAAAGATTTTCGCTTGCTGGACAAACAGGAACTTGCTTTGGGAGAATTTATATGATGCTGTAAGAATTCTGCAAATGAATGCAGACTATGAGAACCAAGGGATTCTCCCACGGACATGTACTTGTGATAGCATTAAGGTGCGAGGGAAGGGGAAGAGGTCATATGCATTCTCAGAATATTTTGAATATAAATCAGTTTAGAAGACATTGACCTCATCATGCGAAGACATTCACTCATAGATAAGGAGTTGGTTCCAGATTTGTACGAATCCAGAGATCAATACAAGTGAGGAATCTAACTACTTTGTGAAGCATAAGTGAATATACTAGGCATGTTATGAGATGCAGTATGAGAGAGATCTAACTTGTGTGAATAGAAACTGCTTGTGGTAGAGAGTGACAAAGCCATAGGATCAACGGTGTCGTAAAAAGGAAGTTTTATTTACCACACTAAGACCTGCTAGACGGAGTGGAAGATGAGGCCAAGCAGTTCGATCTTCCGTGCCCTAACTTGGCGACGGAGGACACCTACGGCGACGGCGGAGAGGACGATGTCCGCGGTCGGCGTGAAGACGGCGTCGGAGAGGTTGCGGCAGCGAAGCGCTTCATCGCCGACGTCGTTGAGGGCTAGCGGTGGCGCTAGGGTTCGTGCGAGAATGGAAGAAGAGATAATGACCGCCGTGAAGTGTGTATTTATAGGTATAGGGGCGGCACTGCGCTATTACACAGGTGCCCCTGGCGATTCGCATCTGAGGAACACGTGGCCATCATGCAGAATTTTGGGGTTTGTTCCACGTCCCACGCACGCCTGGATTGTCGGGTGGTCGTTCCTACTTCTCCGGGTTTCATGTGGAGGAATGAGCATTGAAGGTGGACTTAAGGTTTGTCTTTGTATCTTCTGCTGACAAGGACGCAGAGAAGACATTCGACAGTTTCAATAGAATGCATATGATTTGGAGAGATAGAGTTTGAGATAGATAGCATAGAGAGGTTAGGGTCCGATCACATTCACTTAGTTCAAAAGATTCAACAAGAAGACATAGCTATAAGTGAATGATGTAGAGGACAGAACACTAGTATATGTATATAATCAACATAGTGAAGATAATCATGAAGACATGTTGAGATTGAAGCCAAACCAAATGTGAAGACATAGCAAGGTAACGCCATGAGTGAAACACTTCAAAATAGAACATTTGGTGGTGGCGTTACCCACCGTATAGGAAGTATTAGACCCAGACACGGCGCACAATTATCGTGGCGCTCCGAAGTCAAATTCCACATTAATGTATTCACACTTAGAATGTATGTCTTCATTGATTGAAGATATACTTTACTTCGTGTGTTGCACATCTAAGTCATCAATATGCATAAGGGTTAGGATGTGTGCCTGATCACAGGACATTTGAGGATTCCAGGATATTTAGCTCACACCGTAACTTGCAAAATCTCTTCTCATCCAAGGGCTTGGTGAAGATATCTGCCAATTGCTCTTCAGTGTTGACGTGTATGATATCAATATCTTCCTTCACAACATGATCTCTGAGAAAGTGATGACGAATTTCAATGTGCTTTGTCTTCGAGTGCCGAACTGGGTTGTTGGCAATCTTGATGGCGCTTTCGTTGTCGCAGTAGAGTGGCACTTGCTTCAGATGAATGCCATAGTCTTTGAGCGTTTGCTTCATCCACAGAAGCTGAGCGCAGCAAGATCCAGCAGCAATGTATTCAGATTCAGCAGTGGAGAGAGATACACAGTTCTGCTTCTTTGAAGACCAACATACAAGTGATCGTCCCAGAAAGTGACATGTGCCTGATGTAGACTTGCGATCAACTTTGTCACCAGCATAATCAGCATCCGAGAATCCAACCAGATCAAACTCTGAGCCCTTTGGATACCATAATCCTAGAGTTGGGGTGTGAGCCAAATATCGAAGAATTCGCTTCACAGCTAAGTGATGCGACTCCTTTGGTGCCGCTTGAAATCGAGCACACATGCAAACACTAAGCATAATATCTGGCCTAGATGCACATAGATAAAGTAAAGAACCAATCATGGAGCGGTATACCTTTTGATCGAACTCTTTACCATTGTCGTCAGGACCCAGATGATGCTTGGCTGGCATTGGCGTCGTGAAGCCTTTGCAGTCTTGCATACCGAACTTCTTCAGGCAATCTTTGAGATACTTCTCTTGAGATATGAAGATGCCGTTGCGTTGCTGTCGTATTTGAAGACCGAGAAAGAACTTCAGCTCTCTCATCATAGACATTTGATATTGCTCTTGCATCATATATCCAAACTCTTCACTGTACTTCTGATTGGTGCAGCCGAAGATAATGTCATCCACATATATTTGGCACACAAACAGTTCACCATCATATGTCTTCGTGAAGAGAGTGGGGTCGAGAGAACCAGGTATGAAGCCTTTGCTCTTCAGGAAGTATTTGAGTGTGTCATACCAGGCCCGAGGGGCTTGTTTGAGGCCATACAGTGCCTTGTTGAGCTTGTATACCATGTCAGGATGTTTTGGATCTTCAAAGCCAGGAGGTTGTGCAACATACACTTCTTCTTCAATCTTGCCATTGAGGAAGGCGCTCTTCACATCCATTTGATAAAGAAGTATGTTGTGATAATTTGCATAGGCCAGCAGTATGCGTATGGCTTCAAGTCTAGCCACAGGAGCAAATGTTTCATCGAAGTCAATGCCTTCCACTTGAGTATATCCTTGAGCAACGAGACGAGCTTTGTTTCTGACAACTTGACCATGCTCATCTTGCTTGTTGCGGTATATCCATTTGGTGCCTATTATGTTGTGCTTCCGAGGATCGGGATGCTTGACCAGTTCCCATACATTATTCAGCTCAAACTGTTGAAGCTCGTCTTGCATAGCTTGAATCCATTCAGATTCCATGAAGGCTTCTTCAACTTTCTTGGGTTCTGTTATTGAGACGAATGCGAAGTGCCCACAGAAATTTGCTAGCTGAGTTGCCCTTGAACGAGTGAGTGGACCGGGTGCATTGATGCTATCAATTATTCTTTCAATTTGCACTTCATTGGCAATGCGAGGATGTACAGGGCAAAGATTTTGCTCTTGCTGATCATTGTCGTTGTTAGAAGGAATGTCTTCAGGCTGAGCATTGTTTCATGTTGATCAGGTGCTGAGATGACAAGTTCTTCTTCAGGATGAGCTTCAGAAGGTATAATTTCTCCAGTTCCCATTAGCTTGATTGATTCACTGGATGGAACTTCATCTAGCACATTTGGCAGTTGCTCTCTTTGTGCACCGTTGGTCTCATCGAACCGCACATCCACTGTTTCAACCACTTTGTAATGAAAGAGATTGAAGACTCTGTAGGAGTGCGAATCCTTTCCATATCCAAGCATAAAACCCTCATGTGCTTTTGGTGCAAACTTTGAGGTGTGATGTGGGTCCTTGATCCAGCACCTGGCGCCAAATACTCTGAAGTAACTGACATTTGGCTTCTTGCCAGTAAGGAGCTCATAAGATGTCTTGTTCAGAAGCTTGTGAAGATAAACACGATTGATTGTATGGCATGCAGTATCAATGGCTTCAGGCCAGAATTTTCTTGGAGTCTTGTATTCATCTAGCATCGTTCTGGCCATCTCAATGAGTGTTCTGTTCTTGCGTTCAACGACCCCATTCTGCTGTGGCATGTACGGGGCTGAGAATTCATGTGTGATGCCCAAGGTATCAAGATATGTATCAAGGCCAATGTTCTTGAATTCAGTGCCATTGTCACTTCTGATATGCTTTATCTTGGCGCCATAGTTGTTCATTGCTCGATTGGCGAAGCGTCTGAAGACATCCTGCACTTCAGTCTTGTAAAGGATTATGTGCACCCAAGTATATCTAGAATAATCATCAACAATGAAAAAGCCATAGAGACAAGCAGTAGTAGTAAGAGTTGAGTAATGAGTGGGACCGAAAAGATCCATGTGAAGCAGTTCGAAGGGTCAAGTAGTGGTCATGATTGTCTTCGAGGGATGTTTGGCCCTCGTCATCTTTCCTGCCTCACAGGCACCGCATAAGTGATCTTTCTTGAACTTGACGCCCTCGATGCCTATGACATGCTTCTTCTTTGCCTCGGTGTGGAGGTTCCTCATGACAGCATGCCCAAGCCTCCGATGCCAGAGCCAGCATTCTGAAGCTTTTGCTAGAAGACATACGGCAAGCTGTGGTCCTGCTGAGAAATCTACCACGTACAAATCATCTTTTCGATACCCTTCAAATACTAGAGACTTGTCAGATTCCATTAGAACAAGGCAACGATATTTTCCAAATATTACGATCATGTTTAAATCGCAAAGCATTGAGACAGACATTAAGTTGAAGCCAAGGGATTCAACAAGCATGACTTTATCCATGTGTTGATCCCTTGAGATTGCAACTCTACCTAGACCCAATACCTTACTTTTACCTGTGTCAGCAAATATGATGTGGCTCTTGTCGGATGGATGTAAGGTTGAGTCCATAAGAAGGCTTCTTTTGCCAGTCATGTGATTTGTACACCCACTATCAATAATCCATTCTGAAGACACTGGTGTCGTACCCTACAGTGCAGTTAGGGGGATAGGCTTCACGAAGAGCATTGTGAAGCAAAAACATTTGACGAACCAGTGGGTTATGAAAGCTTAGATCTAGATTAGGACTAATAGGGAGAGTAGCAAGTGATTCAGGAATGAAGTACATAGTAAGACCATTCGGGCATTTGATCTTGCGCCCTACAAGTTGTTTAAGGTCCCCAGCAATAGCGTCACATGATTTTGGTTTTCTGCTGGAGACCTTTTCCTGCAAAAGAGAGTTAAGCTTTCTTAGCCACCCACATCTTCAAGGGTGGCTTAGAAGCAATAAGTCTAAGTGCAGCATCTGAGAACTTTGGCTTTGGAGCCCTAGCAAACAGTCTTGTAGGCGGACAATAGTAATCATAAGAATAAGCAGAATAGTTCTTGGTCTTATGAACATGGCGGTTTGATGAACCACTCTCATATTCATATGCCTGAGTATGGTTTCCCTGCAAAACATTTGCGTTAGTGTGACTCAGGTGAGTCCTCTGTCTGTATGAAGCCTTTGGACCGTATGAAGCCTTTGGTCTGAGGTTTGTCTTCTTCACGTGAGGTGTCATGATGACATTCACAGGAAGATTCTCCAGACACCTTTTCGGAACCCAGATCTTCTTCATAGGCGGTCCATTCCTGCAGTTAGTACCAATGTACCTGGCAAACACTTCACCATTCTGATTCTTAAACAGTTTATAGTTTGCATCAAGGGATTCATCAATGATAATGGGGTTAGCACAAGTGAAGCCAGATAGATTGGATGGATCTGCTGAAGGTTCCTTTGCAGCAACCCACGTGGTTTTGGGGTACTGCTCAGGTTTCCAGTAAGAGCCACCAGCATTCATTTTCCTTACGAACCCAACACCCTCTTTCCTCGGGTTTCGGTTCAGAATATGCTTTTTGAGGACATCACATAGTGTTTGATGCCCTTTAAGACTTTTGTACATCCCTGTTTCAAGCAATGTCTTCAACCTAGCATTCTCATCAGCAATAGCAGTGGTATCCTCAGTAGAGGGGTTAGTTACCACATCAACAGTTGAAGATATTGCAACAGTAGTAGCAGTAGAACATTCAGCAACAGAAGTAGCATTATCACGCTTAATGCATTTAAGACATGGTGGTTCAAATCCTTCCTGAGCGGAACTGATCTGTTTGGCGTGAAGTGACTCGTTTTCCTTTTGAAGATCTTCATGAGCTGCTCTCAATTTCTCAAGATCTTGCTTCCTTTGAAGATAATCATAGGAAAGCTTTTCATGAGTTGTTGAGAGAGTTTCATGACGACTTTCAAGTTCCTCAAACTTAACATGAAGATTTTTTATGTCTTCAATTAAGGATTCAGATCGAGTCATTTCAGCACCTAACAGATCATCGCTTCTGTCTAACAGTTTTTGAATATGTTCCATAGCTTTCTGTTGTTCAGTTGCAATTTTAGCAAGTGTTTTGTAGCTGGGTTTTGAACCACAATCAGAGTCATCGTCACTAGATGTTTGATAGTGAGTAGTGGGTGTGTTTACCTTGGCACCGTGTGCCATGAAGCAGTAGGTAGAAGCGGAGTAGTCCTTGTCATTTGCATCGGTGTCGGTGATGAAGTCATTGTCTTCAGTGTTGAAGATGGACTTGGCAACGTATGCTGTAGCCGGACTTGCGACGCCTGAATCAGACTCCTCCTCAGACTCCACCTCCGCCTCCTCAGAAGCGGACTCCTCCTCTGAATCCATTTCCTTGCCAACAAACGCATGTGCCTTGCCAGATGAGCTCTTCTTGTGTGATGAAGACTTTGAGGAAGACTTGAAAGAAGACTTTGAGTATTTCTTCTTCTTCTTGTCGTCAGAGTCATATTCCTTGTGTAGGATCTAGAAGTAGATGTGTCTAGAGGGGGGTGATTAGACACTTAATGCTAAAGTTGCAATTTTTAAGCTTTTTCGGTTTAAGTGGAGTTTAGGCACAATTTCAACACACACAATACATATCAAGCAAGCATGCAAAGAGTATATGAGCAGCGGAATGTAAAGTATGCAACTTGCAAGAATGTAAAGGAAGGGTTTGGAGAAATCAAACGCAATTGGAGACACGGATGTTTTTCCCGTGGTTCGGATAGGTGGTGCTATCCTACATCCACGTTGATGGAGACTTCAACCCACAAAGGGTAATGGTTGCGAGAGTCCACGGAGGGCTCCACCCACAAAGGGTAACGGTTGCGCGAGTCCACACAGGGCTCCACCCACGAAGGGTCCACGAAGAATCAACCACCCACAAAGGGTCCACGAAGAAGCAACCTTGTCTATCCCACCATGGCCATCGCCCACACAGGACTTGCCTCACTAGCGGTAGATCTTCACGAAGTAGGCCATCTCCTTGCCCTTACAAACTCCTTGGTTCAACTCCACAATCTTGTCGGAGGCTCCCAAGTGACACCTAGCCAATCTAGGAGACACCACTCTCCAAGAAGTAACAAATGGTGTGTAGGTAATGACCTCCTTGCTCTTGTGCTTCAAATGATAGTCTCCCCAACACTCAACTCTCTCTCATAGGATTTGGATTTTGTGGAAAGAAGATTTGAGTGGAAAGCAACTTGGGGAAGGCTAGAGATCAAGATTCATATGGTAGGAATGGAATATCTTGGTCTCAACAAATGAGTAGGTGGTTCTCTCTCAGAACATATGAGTTGGAATGGTGTATGCATTCTGATGGCTCTCTCATCGAATGAAGAGGAGGTGGAGGGGTATATATAGCCTCCACACAAAATCCAACCGTTACACACAGTTTTCCAATCTCGGTGGGACCGAATCAACAAACTCGGTCGGACCGAAAAGGTAAACCTAGTGGCCGTTAGAGATTTCGGTGGGACCGACTGGATCAACTCGGTGGGACCGATGTGCTAGGGTTAGGGTAAATCCAAAACTCGGTTTGACCGATTACTCAAACTCGGTGGGACCGATTTGGGTAATAAGTGAAACTGAGATTTGGCCAAGCAAACTCGGTGGAACCGATTGCATATCTCGGTGGGACCGAGAATATTGCAATGGGTAACAGAGAGTTTGCAAGCCCATCTCGGTGAGACCGAGATCCCATCGGTGAGACCGAACTGATTAGGGTTTGACAGTGGCTTATGACAAGTGAAACTCGGTGGCGCCGGATAGGAAGAATCGGTAGGACCGAGTTTGGCTTAGGGTTTAGGTCATATGTGGAAGTGGGAAAGTAGCTGAGGGTTTTGGAGCATATCACTAAGCACATGAAGCAAGAGGCTCATTAAGCAACACCTCATCCCTCCTTGATAGTATTGGCTTTTCCTAAAGACTCAATGTGATCTTGGATCACTAAAATGTAAAATGAGGAGTCTTGAGCTTGAAGCTTTAGCCAATCCTTTGTCCTTAGCATCTTGAAGGAGTTCCCACAACCTTTAGTCCATGCCACTCCATTGTTGAACTTATCTGAAACATGCTAGATCGAAATGTTAGTCCAACAAGAGATATGTTGTCATCAATTATCAAAACCACCTAGAGAGCACTTGTGCTTTCAATCTCCCCCTTTTTGGTAATTGATGGCAACATACATCAAAGCTTTAGATAAAGATATAAAGAACAGCAAGTAAAGCTTTGGAAGGACATGTAACAAGCATAGGCTCCCCCTACATGTATGCACTCATGTAAATATGAAATATAGAGGCATGTGAGAGCATAACCATGATAGAGTAGGCAATGTGTTACATGCATCTTGGCCATATGCATCAGAGCAAAAGATTATCAAGGAAAGTACCTTCATGCTCATGAGTCCTTCTTGCAAACAGTATGTACATAAGAAAGAACTCCTCATACTCATGATTTTGATGCATATACTTACCTTGTGGTCTTGAGTTGGCTTAGGATGGAATGAACCTGCACAAACAAGGTTAGATAACACAGGTACATCCACTAGCCAGAGCAAACAAAAGAAACCACAAGAATACCAAGACTGGGATGACATGTAGAGAGTGAGTACAAGGTACCACATTGAATTCAACATGTCCCCAAGAATAAAGATATGCAATGAATTTGACTGATTTCTTTCCCTTAGGTGTCTTGCTCCCCCTGAATCTTACATGGGATATTGGGAGAAGATAAGGAACAGCAAATCAGAGCTGAAAGATACAAATGAACATGTCTTTCCCCCTAAAAAGACATGTGACATCTCTCCTCTTGAACATCAAGCATCAAGCATCTGGGATCCTTGAGTATTCTCTCCCCTGGAAGTCTCTCTCTCCCCCTTAACTTGTAGGTTTGGTCCTTGAGACTTTTTCTCTCTCTTGATGTGATCTCTCTCTCCCCCTTTGACATCAATTTCCAAGAAGGGCTTTCTGGAATCCGTCGTATAGGTTTGGTCCTTGAGACTCAGCACAAAGCAATGGATAAAACTGTGATGCTTGTAGAGGACAAGATTCATTGAGTAGAGCTGGATCAGAAGAAATATAGAACAAGTGGCAAACTGTTTTTCTGATTGCAAAGTTGGTGGCACCGAGTGGCATATTTCGGTGGTACCGAAAAGATTCGGTTGGACCGAAAATTGCAAGTCGGTGAAACCGAGTTTACACAGAGAAAAACACTTGTCACCTCAGCTCACTAGACATGTAGGATCTCACAAAGATTTGCAATGAATTACCTGAAGGATTTGCAAGGAATTAAATGCAGAAAATGCAGAACAAAAACAAAGAGAAAAGAGAAGAAACTGAAAGATCTAGATGAAGTTTTTTTGTTTTTTTTTGAAAAAAAAAAGAAGGAAACTAAACATGCATGAGACAAATGCAATAACACAGAAAAGAACACAAGAGAACTTCATCTAGAGTTGGGCGGTGACATAGTCACCTATGTTAGAGTATATTGACTTAGGAGTCAAGTGGGAACACTTGATCATAGGTCATACTCATCGTTTAAGCTCAAAATGGGGTTACCATTTTTCGTTTAAGCATCTTGATGTATTCACATCTTGTTGAGTTGCTTTGACTCATGTCTTGGAGTAAAGCTTCTCTAAGATGGAATAACATACCTTGGGTGGTGGTGTGGTTCTTGCTCATGTAGTTGAACTTGTGTGGGTGCTCAAGGTTGATGTAGCTCATCAAGAGTTGGGAGCACCACTTGGAGTTTGAGTTCATCTACCTACATGGGTTAGTTCTTGCAAGGAAGAGCACTTGTGTATCCAAAAATGACAATCATGAAGCTCAACATAGAATTTGTCAAAGGATATGTTTGAATGGTTTTGTGCTTCCTTGTCTTCAACCACCATTGTGTAGAGTCTTGGTGATGTAGAGATTGCTCAAGATGTGAGTGAGTCGCAATCTCATGGAATTAGATTCAACCAAGCACCTACATGGGTTAGACAACATGCAAGGTGCAAACATATCCAAGACATAAGATAGTTATCATAAGAGATATATCATGGATTAGTCATAAGCTCATGTCTTGCATGTATCCAATGGAGTTTCTACTCCAAGTTCGAAGCATCAATGATGTTCAATTCTCCTCTCAACCTGCAAAAACACTTTCTCATCAAGTGGTTTAGTAAATATATCCGCTAATTGCTTATCGGTGCGAACGTGCTTAAGATTAATGTCACCCTTAGCAACATGATCTCGAATGAAATGATGACGAACTTCAATATGCTTAGTTCGAGAATGTTGTACAGGATTATGACCAATTTTGATAGCACTTTCATTGTCACAAAGCAGTGGAACATGTTTCACATAAATCCCATAATCTTTAAGAGTTTGGGTCATCCAAAGTAATTGAGCACAACATGAACCAGCGGTGATGTATTCCGCTTCGGCGGTGGATAAGGATACCGAGTTTTGTTTCTTGGAAGACCAAGACACAAGAGATCTACCAAGAAATTGACAAGTACCCGAAGTGGACTTTCTATCAACCTTGTCTCCGGCATAATCCGAGTCGGAATAGCCAACAAGATCAAAAGAAGACCTCTTAGGATACCAAATGCCAAAATTTGGTGTATGGATTAAATATCTCACTATCCTTTTCACAGCCTTAAGATGACAATCTTTAGGAGCAGCTTGATATCGTGCACACATGCACACACTTAGCATAATATCGGGACGTGAAGCACATAGGTATAACAATGAACCAATCATAGAGCGATAAACCTTTTGATCAACCGGTTCACCATCTTTGGTTAAATCATTATGTCCACTAGTAGGCATGGGTGTAGACATACCTTTGCATTCTTGCATATTGAACTTCTTGAATAAGTCCTTGGTGTACTTTGTTTGAGAGACAAATGTACCTTCCTTAGTTTGCTTGATTTGCAACCCGAGAAAGAATTTGAGTTCACTCATCATAGACATCTCAAACTTCTCTGACATTAGCTTTCCAAACTTTTCACTAAAGAGAGGGTTAGTTGAACCAAATATGATATCATCAACATAAATTTGGCATACAAATAGTTCTCCATTAACCCTTTTAGTAAAAAGAGTAGAATCAATTTTACCAATTTCAAAACCAATTGTAGTAAGGAACTTGGTCAAGCATTTATACCATGCTCTAGGAGCTTGTTTAAGACCATAAAGAGCTTTGTGAAGTTTGTAAACATGATTTGGTTTCTTAGGGTTGATAAAGCCGGGAGGTTGTTTGACATAAACTTCCTCCTCTATTTCACCATTTAGAAAAGCACTTTTAATGTCCATTTGGTACAAGGTGATATTATGGTGATTAGCATAGGCAAGTAAGATGCGAATGGACTCAAGTCTAGCAACGGGAGCATACGTCTCACCATAGTCCATACCTTCGACTTGTGTGTACCCTTGGGCGACGAGACGTGCTTTGTTGCGAACCACTTGTCCATCTTCATCTTGCTTGTTGCGAAACACCCATTTGGTACCAATGATGTTGTGGTTGTTGTCGGGCTTCTCGACCAATGTCCAAACTTGGTTTCTCTCAAAATTATGTAGCTCTTCATGCATAGCGTTTATCCAATCCGGATCTTCCAATGCTTCTTCAACCTTCATAGGTTCAATGCTAGAGATGAATGAATAGTTTTCACAAAAGTTAGCTAAACGAGTTTTTGAGCGAGTGATTCTCCCGGTTTGTATATCATTGAGGATTTGCTCGACGGGATGATCTTTGGCAATTCTTGCTCGAACTCGTGAGAGCTTTTGCTTGGGTCTTCGTTGAACATCTTCTTCATCTTGTTCTTCTTCTTGGCCTTCTTCATTGTTGACGTCGTCGTTCTCTTGTCGTGGTGGAGAAGGAGGTTGTTGATGTTCGTCTTGACGTATTTCCTCGTTTTCTTCATATTGGTGTGTCCCACTTGTGGATGCTTCCGTGTCGATTCTTGGTTCACCTTGTCGTGAAGTAGAAGCTTCCACTTGGACGGATGAAGTACTCTCCTTCACCCCCGTTGGACGAATTTTGCCAATGGACAAGTCTTGAATTGCTTTTGAAGGGTCTTTGTCTCCTACATCAATTGGCAATTGCTCTACTTGCGAGCCATTAGATTCATCAAACTTCACATCTACCGTCTCTTCAACCTTTCGGGTGAAATTGTTGTAGACACGGTAAGTGTGAGAGTTTGAGCCATAACCAAGTAGAAAACCTTCATGAGATTTAGGAGCAAACTTTGAACGATGAAGCTTATCAAGAATGTAGCACTTTGAGCCGAATACTCGAAAGTATCCAACTTGGGGTTTGTTACCGGTGAGAAGCTCGTATGCCGTCTTGCCGAGTAGCTTGTGAAGATATAAGCGATTTGTTGCGTGACAAGCTGTCTCAACCGCTTCTGCCAAAAAGTGCTTTGGCGTCTTGTATTCATCAAGCATCGTTCTTGCCATTTCGATGAGCGTCCGGTTCTTCCTCTCAACAACTCCATTTTGTTGAGGTGTGTATGTAGCCGAGAACTCGTGTGAAATCCCTTCTTCGTCAAGAAAGGTGTCCACATTTGCATTCTTGAACTCCGTTCCATTGTCACTCCGAACCTTCTTGATCTTCACATCAAACTGATTTTGGGCCTTCCTAGCGAAGTTTCTGAAGATCTTCTGGACCTGCGACTTGTCATTAAGAAAGAACACCCACGTAAATCTTGAAAAATCATCAACTATAACTAGACCAAAAGAATTTCCACCGAGATTCTTGTAGGCGTTGGGACCAAAAAGATCCATGTGAAGTAGCTCGAGTGGCCTCCTTGTGGTCATGATGTTCTTCACGGGATGTCTTCCTCCAACCTGTTTACCTGCTTGACAAGCACTGCAAAGTCTATCCTTATCAAATATGACAAAGTTGACTCCAAGGATATGATTTCTTTTAATAAGCTTGTCAAGGTTTCTCATGCCAACGTGACCTAGTCGTCTATGCCACAACCAACCTTTTGAGGATTTAGCAAGAAAGCAAGTTTTAGGTTGTGCCTTTTTAGAGAAATCGACAATGTAAAGATCACCTCTACGCATACCGGTAAAGACCATTTTATGATTGTCTCGACGAAATACTTGGCAATCTACCTCAGTAAATAGGACATTCAAACCGAAATCAGCAAGTCTAGATACTGAAAGTAAGTTGTAGCCAAGATATTCAACAAGCATGACATTTTGAATGGAGCTATCATGTGAGATGGCCACCTTACCAAGGCCAACCACTTTACCCTTTGAATTATCACCAAGGGTGACATATTTTCGAGGGCCGTCATTTTCAGCAAGCTCACGAAACATCTCTTCATCTCCGGTCATATGATCAGTACATCCACTATCAAGAACCCATTCCTTTCCTCCTGATTCATATCCCCGAAGATTTGCCATAAGACCAAAATGTCTCATTGCATTATCAAGATCGAAGTCACTATCATCATCATCATAATATTCATGTTCATCATGATCTTGTGACTCATCATTTCCTAGAGAGGGTAATTCATTAGATAAATGATCATCAAAGTGGTCACTTTTATGAATTCTTATAGCTTTGAATATGATATCATTAATGATTCCAACATCTCCTTTAGCATGCTTAAGATTGGTAAGTTCAAATAGACATTTACCAAAACTAGGATCACTAGAGTTCATCTTACTCAAGGCAATAGATTTATGGAGAATTTCATCCAAAGTTTTTAAGGAATGATCAGGAAATCGTTCCTCAAGAAATTTCCATATAGTATAGGCACAATTTTGAGTAGGCAAACTAGCAATCAAATTTTTGGGCAATCCTCTAATGATGAGCTCAATAGTTCTAAGATTGCGAATCATGTCAATATCTTCATCTAGGGTAGGATGCAAAGGATCAATATGAGATGCACAAGGGCTAGCAATATACTTGTTCAAATGATATTGATTGAAGATTACAAGCATCTCATTTTTCCATTCATGAAAATACTCTCCATCAAGAATAGGCACTCTATGTCTAAGACTCCCTAATGTAGACACATCCATCTTCCTCCAATGGTGATTAAACCAAGGCAATGGAGACCAAAGCTCTGATACCACTTGTAGGATCTAGAAGTAGATGTGTCTAGAGGGGGGTGATTAGACACTTAATGCTAAAGTTGCAATTTTTAAGCTTTTTCGGTTTAAGTGGAGTTTAGGCACAATTTCAACACACACAATACATATCAAGCAAGCATGCAAAGAGTATATGAGCAGCGGAATGTAAAGCATGCAACTTGCAAGAATGTAAAGGGAAGGGTTTGGAGAAATCAAACACAATTGGAGACACAGATGTTTTTCCCGTGGTTCGGATAGGTGGTGCTATCCTACATCCACGTTGATGAAGACTTCAACCCACAAAGGGTAACGGTTGCGAGAGTCCACGGAGGGCTCCACCCACAAAGGGTAACGGTTGCGCGAGTCCACACAGGGCTCCATCCACGAAGGGTCCACGAAGAAGCAACCACCCACAAAGGGTCCACGAAGAAGCAACCTTGTCTATCCCACCATGGCCATCGCCCACACAGGACTTGCCTCACTAGCGGTAGATCTTCACGAAGTAGGCGATCTCCTTGCCCTTACAAACTCCTTGGTTCAAATCCACAATCTTGTCGGAGGCTCCCAAGTGACACCTAGCCAATCTAGGAGACACCACTCTCCAAGAAGTAACAAATGGTGTGTAGGTAATGAACTCCTTACTCTTGTGCTTCAAATGATAGTCTCCCCAACACTCAACTCTCTCTCATAGGATTTGGATTTTGTGGAAAGAAGATTTGAGTGGAAAGCAACTTGGGGAAGGCTAGAGATCAAGATTCATATGGTAGGAATGGAATATCTTGGTCTCAACACATGAGTAGGTGGTTCTCTCTCAGAACATATGAGTTGGAATGGTGTATGCGTTCTGATGGCTCTCTCATCGAATGAAGAGGAGGTGGAGGGGTATATATAGCCTCCACACAAAATCCAACTATTACACACAGTTTTCCAATCTCGGTGGGACCGAATCAACAAACTCAGTCGGACCGAAAAGGTAAACCTAGTGACCGTTAGAGATTTCGGTGGGACCGACTGGATCAACTCGGTGGGACCGATGTGCTAGGGTTAGGGTAAATCCAAAACTCAGTTTGACCGATTACTCAAACTCGATGGGACCGATTTGGGTAATAAGTGAAACTGAGATTTGGCCAAGCAAACTCGGTGGAACCGATTGCATATCTCGGTGGGACCGAGAATATTGCAATGGGTAACAGAGAGTTTGCAAGCCCATCTCGGTGAGACCGAGATCCCATCGGTGAGACCGAACTGATTAGGGTTTGGCAGTGGCTTATGACAAGTGAAACTCGGTGGCGCCGGATAGGAAGAATCGGTAGGACCGAGTTTGGCTTAGGGTTTAGGTCATATGTGGAAGTGGGAAAGTAGCTGAGGGTTTTGGAGCATATCACTAAGCACATGAAGCAAGAGGCTCATTAAGCAACACCTCATCCCTCCTTGATAGTATTGGCTTTTCCTAAAGACTCAATGTGATCTTGGATCACTAAAATGTAAAATGAGGAGTCTTGAGCTTGAAGCTTTAGCCAATCCTTTGTCCTTAGCATCTTGAAGGAGTTCCCACAACCTTTAGTCCATGCCACTCCATTGTTGAACTTATCTGAAACATGCTAGATCGAAATGTTAGTCCAACAAGAGATATGTTGTCATCAATTATCAAAACCACCTAGGGAGCACTTGTGCTTTCACCTTGCTCTTCTTCTTCTTTTTGTTCTCATTGTCCCACTATGGACACTCAGAGATCAAGTGGCCAGGTTTCTTGCACTTGTGACATGTTTTCTTCTTGTAGTCGTGAGCAGAAGCTTCATCATTCCTTGAGCTTGATCGGGAAGACTTTCTGAAACCTTTCTTCTTGGTGAATTTTTGGAACTTCTTCACAAGCATAGCAAGTTCCCTTCCAATGTCTTCAGGATCATCCGAACTGATGTCAGATTCTTCTTCAGATGAGGAGACAACTTTTACCTTCAAGGCACGAGTTCGCCCATAGTTTGGACCGTAGATATCTCTTTTCTCAGAAAGCTGAAACTCATGTGTGTTGAGCCTCTCAAGTATGTCAGACGGATCGAGTGTCTTGAAATCAGGACGTTCTTGAATCATCAGGGCTAGAGTGTCAAACGAACTATCAAGTGATCTCAGTAGTGTCTTGACGACTTCATGTTTGGTGATCTCAGTAGCACCGAGGGCTTGAAGCTCATTTGTGATGTCAGTGAGTCGGTCAAATGTGAGCTGGACATTCTCATTGTCATTTCGCTTGAAGCGGTTGAAGAGGTTGCGAAGGACACTGATTCTCTGATCTCTCTGGGTTGAGACGCCTTCATTGACCTTGGAGAGCCAGTCCCAGACCAGCTTAGATGTTTCCAAAGCACTCACACGGCCATACTGTCCTTTGGTCAGATGACCACAGATGATATTCTTGGCAGTAGAGTCCAGTTGAACGAACTTCTTGACATCAGCAGCAGTGACACCTTCTCCAGCCTTGGGAACGCCGTTCTTGACGACATACCATAGGTCGACATCAATGGCTTCAAGATGCATGCGCATCTTATTCTTCCAGTAGGGATATTCAGTTCCATCAAAGACGGGGCACGCAGCAGAGACTTTAATTATCCCTGCAGTCGACATAGCTAAAACTCCAGGTGGTTAAACCGAATCACACAGAACAAGGGAGCACCTTGCTCTGATACCAATTGAAAGTGCATTATATCGACTAGAGGGGGGGTGAATAGGCGATTTTTATGAAAGTCTTCAAAACATGGAAGTTATGAAGACAAACGATAGAAATAAACCTATTACCCTGCAGCGAAAGGTAGACTACACTAGGCAAGTCATAGTCAAGTATTCAATAGAGTGAAAGCACAATGACTAATAGCAGCAATGTAGTAAGGATCAGGTAGGAAGATATTGTGAAGCCACACAGAACACGCAGTCACTTAGTGAAGACAAAAGATAGTGCGAACATACAATGACTTCACAAGGAGTAACAGTAAGTAAAGGGAAGGGAAGATGAAACCAGTGACTCGCTGAAGACAATGATTTGTTGGACCAGTTCCAGTTGCTGTGACAACTGTACGTCTGGTTAGGGCGGCTAGGTATTTAAACCTTAGGACACACAGCCCCGGACACCCAGTCCTGAACACGCAGCTCAGGACACCCAGTCCTCACCGTATTCCCCTTGAGCTAAGGTCACACAGACCTCGCCCAATCACTCTGGTAAGTCTTCAAGGTAGACTCCCAAACCTTCACAGACTTCGTTCACCGGCAATCCACAATGTCTCTTGGATGCTCAGAACGCGACGCCTAATCGGCTGGAGGATGCACAGTCCTCAAGTGTAATAAGTCTTCAGATCACACAGACAAGAAGACTTAAGTGATGCCTAATTCTCTTTGGCTCTGGGTGGTTAGGGCTTTATCCTCGCAAGGAATTCTCTCTCAAAGGCTTTGAGGTGGGTTGCTCTCAAACGACAAAAGCCGTACTCTGAATCTGAGCAGCCAACCGTTTATGGTTGTAGGGGGTGGGCTATTTATAGCCACTTGGCAACCCGACCTGATTTGTCCGAAATGACCCTGGGTCACTAAGGAACTGACACGTGTTCCAACGGTCAGATTTCAAACTCACACGGCAACTTTACTTGGGCTTCAAGCAAAGCTGACTTGCCCGACTCTGGACAAGATTCGCTCTCAAAGTCTTCACTCGAAGACATAGGTTTTGTTTAAGCATCACTTCAGTCATTCTGACTGGTTCTCTTGGACCCCACTTAACAGTACGGTGGTTCCTATGACTCAACACAGAAGAAAGAGAACTATGAAAGATCTAAGTCTTCGAGCTCCATAGGCTTCATGTGGTGTCTTCTCTTGTCATAGTCTTCAATGTGAATATCTTCATATACCACCTTTGACTTCAATGTCTTCATACATTTTTAGGGGTCATCTCTGGTAGGAAAACCGAATCAATGAGGGACTTCTACCTGTGTTATCCTGCAATTCTCACAAACACATTAGTCCCTCAACTAGGTTTGTCGTCAATACTCCAAAACCAACTAGGGGTGGCACTAGATGCACTTACAGAATACTATGAACCAGGCTGTTAACAACACCAGAATGCTTTGGAGAGCATTTTCCAGAAGCCAGAACCCAACATGAGCCAAATGCTGAGCATGATGAAGCCTTTGCCTCATGACGCTGAATACCCGTCTGAATTCTTTGTTGAAGACCTAGAGTATCTGCCTCGCACCATTTACCATATCATCAGAAAAACTCTATGGCCTATCAAAGGACATTCATCTGCAGCGAAGCTTGAAGGAGCAATGAAGACTTTGGTTTTCTATATCTTCAATGGCATCAACTTCAATGCTCAAGACTTCTTCATCAAGCAGTTGGCTGCATCTGGCTCCGACGTTTTTGGTCTGAAGTTCTATGCTCCATGGGTAATGCGTCTTATCAAGCTGCACTCTACCTTCAACTATCAGCCGTCTGCGCGCAATCATCTTGTATTCTTGCCAGAGGTTGATCTGTCTGTTGAAGCTGATTACCCAGAGCCTGCTAAGGACCCCATTTATCTTCACAATGCTGATCGTCAAAGCTTCACTCATCCCATTGAAGGAGTTCAGGCAGTCTCGTGTGTTTATCCCTTGGCTGGTAACACACGTGCCCCTCGCGCTCAAACTGACGCCACTGGAAGCAGCATTGCCCAAAGGCCTCGGAAGCGATCTCGTGTTCTCAATGACCGAGAGCTTCTCGTTGCGCTACATCAGAAACAGGATAAGAATCATGACTGGCTTAAGCGTCAGATGCAAAGCCTCTTGGTGGACGTCAATCGCATTCGCAATCTTGCCACTAAGAATGCCTTTGTTACACATGAAACCTGTCAGAGGTCTTGGAAGAGTTTGACATTGCTTAGTGCTGAAGCTGATCTGCAAGACGATGGCTTCACAGAAAGATTCGAGTTTGACTCAACTCCTCCAAGGAATGCTCACTTGCATCAGACTCCCTCACTTGAAGACTCTGACTATTTGTCCTCAGCTGCGACAGTGAATGCCAGAGTCATCGATGACCAAGATGATGCCACTTCACCACCTCCAACTTCAGCGCGCGTCGACACTGCACCGAGCTCTTCTGCACCACCGGACCTCAACGACGCCCCTGCTGCCTCGCCTGCACCTCATGGGAATGAGTAGAAGCTCTATGTCTTCAAACCTTTTTGGTCATTACTGACAAAAGGGGGAGAAGCATACGAGTTGATAGTCTTCAAGCGGGTCCATATGGGTGGTCACTTTACTTTTTGCTACTTTTGCCAAGTGCTTACAACTATCACTTTTTGATACATTTGGTTCCTTGAGTTGTAACACTTAAACTCGATGGTCGTCTGCTACTTATTTGCTATTCTGTGATGTGATGATAAATTCCGCATGTGCGATGTTAAATTCCGCGCTTAGGTCATTTTGCAGACGTCCATTTTTCATTATGCATGTCATTATCTTCGTAATATCAAATCATGCATGATGAATTGTTATCATGAGTTGAAGAGGATCTCCACAAGTACAACCTGCCATGTGCATTTGCATTCCAAAAGCAAATTACTTATATGCACATCTTCAGGGGGAGCCTTTGCCACTTATGAAGACAATACCCTATCCTTTACAATTTCACATATTTTATTCCCTGTTGAAAACTTCAACCAGTTTGTCATCAATCACCAAAAAGGAGGAGATTGTAAGTGCATCTAGTGCCACCCCTAGTTGGTTTTGGAGTATTGACGGCAAACCTGGTTGAGGGACTAATGTGTTTGTGAGAATTGCAGGATAACACAGGTAGAAGTCCCTCATTGATTCGGTTTTCCTACCAGAGATGACCCCTAAAAATGTATGAAGACATTGAAGTCAAAGGTGGTATGTGAAGACATTCACATTAAAGACTATGACAAGAAAAGACATCGCGTGACTATGAAGCGCGAAGACTTAGTTGTTTCGTTGTTTCGTTTTCTTCTTTGTTGAGTCATAGGAACCACCGTACTGTTAAGTGGGGTCCAAGTGAACTAGTCAGAATGACTGAAGTGATGCTTAACCAAAATCCTATGTCTTCGAGCGAAGACAATGAGAGCAAATCTTATCCAGAGTTGGATAAGTCAGCTTTGCTTGTAGCCCAAGTAAAGTTGCCGTGTGTGTTTGAAATCTGACCATTGGAACACGTGTCAGTTCCTTAGTGACCCAGGGTCATTTCGGACAAATCAGGTCGTGTTGCCTAGTGGCTATAAATAGCCCACCCCTACAACCATAAATGATTGGCTGCTCAGAGTTAGTATACGGCTTTTGTCGTTTGAGAGCAACCCACCTCGAAGCCTCTGAGAGAGAATTCCTTGCGAGGACAAAGCCCTAAACACCCAGAGCCAAAGAGTGTTAGGCATCACTGAAGTCTTCCTGTCTGTGTGATCTGAAGACTTATTACACTTGAGGACTATGTATCCTCTAGCCGGTTAGGCGTCACGTTCTGAGCATCCAAGAGTCATTGTGGATCGCCGGTGAACGAAGTATGTGAAGGTTTGGAAGTCTACCTTGAAGACTTACCAGAGTGATTGGGCGAGGACTGGGTGTCCTTAGCTCAAGGGGAATAAGGTGAAGACGCGGTCTTCTGAGTTAAATCTCAGCCTCCCTAACCAGACGTACAGTTGTCACAGCAACTGGAACTGGTCCAACAAATCATTGTCTTCAACGAGCCACTGGTTCTATCCTTCCCATCTCTTTATTTGTAGATTGGTCCTTGTGAAGTCATTGCCTGTTTGCACTATCTATTTGTCTTCACTGTGTGACTGCTTGTTCTGATTGGCTTCATACTATCTTCCATCCTGATCTATACTGCCTAGATGCTATTAATCTTTGTGCTTTCATTTCATTGAATGCTTGACTATGGCTTGCTTAGTGTAGTCTACCTTCCGCTGCATGGTTATAGGTTTATCTCTATCGTTTGTCTTCGAAACTTCCATGTTGTGAAGACTTTCATAAAAATCACCTATTCACCCCCCCCTCTAGTCGATCACTAGCACTTTCACAATCCGTGCTAAATTCTCCTCACGCTTATAGTCAAAATAAAGCGTTTACTAAACATATCGTTGATGCCTTGAGGCAATCTTATGAAGAAAAAACTTGAATTGGAAGTTTCTATCCCTAGAAAACTTTATGATGAGTGGGAACCAACTATTAAAATTAAAATTAAAGCTCATGAATGCTATGCTTTATGTGATTTGGGTTCTAGTGTTTCCATGATTCCAAATACTTTGTATGATTTGTTAGGTTTCCGTGATTTTGATGATTGCTCTCTAAACTTGCACCTTGCAGATTCCACTATTAAGAAACCTATGGGAAGAATTAATGATGTTCTTATTGTTGCAAATAGGAATTATGTGCCCGTAGATTTTATTGTTCTTGACCTAGATTGCAATCCTCCATGTCCTATTATTCTTGGTAGACCTTTCCTTAGAACGATTGGTGCAATTATTGATATGAAGGAAGGAAATATTAGATTCCAATTTCCGTTAAGGAAAGGCATGGAACACTTTCCTACAAAGAAAATTAAATTACCTTATGAATCTGTTATGAGAGCCATTTATGGATTGCCTACCAAAGATGGCAATACCTAGATCTATTCTTGCTTGTTATGCCTAGCTAGGGGCGTTAAACGATAGCGCTTGTTGGGAGGCAACCCAATTTTATTTTTATTCCTTGCTTTTTGCTGCTGCTTAGTAATAAATAAATTATTTAGCCTCTGTTTTTGGTTGTGTTTTTGTGTTTAATCAGTGTTTGTGTCAAGTAGAACCGTTGGGAAGACTTGGGGAAAGTCTTGTTGAACTTGCTGTAAAAAACAGAAACTTTAGCGCTCACGAGAACTGCTGTCATTCTTATTTGGAAAGTGATATTTAGTTAATTCTTTTTGAAGATGATTAATAGATAAATTCGTCACGTTCAGCAATTTATTTTAGAATTTTTGGGGTTCCAGATATTGCGCTAGCTACAGATTACTACAGACTGTTCTGTTTTTAATAGATTCTATTTTTGTGTGTTGTTTGCTTATTTTGATGAATCTATGGCTAGTAAAATAGTTTATAAACCATAGAGAAGTTGGAATACAGTAGGTATAACACCCATATAAATAAAGAATGAGTTCATTACAGTACCTTGATGTGGTCTTTTATTTTCTTTTGCTAACGGAGCTCACGAGATTTTCTACTTTAAGTTTTGTGTTGTGAAGTTTTCAAGTTTTGGGTAAAGATTTGATGGATTATGGAACAAGGAGTGGCAAGAGCCTAAGCTTGGGGATGCCCATGGCACCCCCAAGATAATCTAAGGACACCTAAAAGCCAAAGCTTGGGGATGCCCCGGAAGGCATCCCGTCTTTCGTCTACTTCTATCGGTAACTTTACTTGGAGCTATATTTTTATTCGCCACATGATATGTGTTTTGCTTGGAGCGTCCTGTATTATTTGAGTCTTTGCTTGTTAGTTTATCACAATCATCCTTGCTGTACACACCTTTTGAGAGAGCCATACATGATTTGGAATTTGTTAGAATACTCTATGTGCTTCGCTTATATCTTTTAAGTTATATAGTTTTGCTCTAGTACTTCACTTATATCTTTTAGAGCACGGTGGTGGATTTGTTTTATAGAAACTATTGATCTCTCATGCTTCACTTAGATTATTTTGAGAGTCTTAATAGCATGGTAATTTGCTTAAAATCCTAATATGCTTGGTATGCAAGATTAATAATAAAACTTTCTTATGAGTGTGTTGAATACTATGATAAGTTTGATACTTGATAATTGTTTTGAGATATAAAGATAGTGATATTAAAGTCATGCTAGTTGAGTAGTTGTGAATTTAAGAAATACTTGTGTTGAAACTTGTGATTCCCGTAGCATGCACGTATGGTGAACCGTTATGTGATGAAGTCGGAGCATGATTTATTTATTGATTGTCTTCCTTATGAGTGGCGGTCGGGGACGAGCGATGGTCTTTTCCTACCAATCTACCCCCCTAGGAGCATGCGCGTAATACTTTGCTTTGATAACTTGTAGATTTTTGCAATAAGTATATGAGTTCTTTATGACTAATGTTGAGTCCATGGATTATACGCACTCTCAACCTTCCACCTTTGCTAGCCTCTCTAATACCGCGCACCTTTCGCTGGTATCATACACCCATCATATACCTTCCTCAAAACAGCCACCATACCTACCTATTCTGGCATTTCCATAGCCATTCCGAGATATATTGCCATGCAACTTTCCACCGTTCCGTTTATTATGACACACTCCATCATTGTCATATTTCTTAGCATGATCATGTAGTTGACATAGTATTTGTGGCAAAGCCACCGTTCGTGATTCTTTCATACTTGTCACTCATGAGTCATTGCATATCCCGGAACACCGCCGGAGGCATTCATATAGAGTCGTATTTTGTTCTAAGTATCGAGTTGTAATTGTTGAGTTGTAAGAAAAATAGAAGTGTGATGATCATCATTATTAGAGCATTGTCCCAGTGAGGAAATGACGATGGAGACTATGATTCCCCCATAAGTCGGGATGAGACTCCGGACGAAAAATAAAAAAGAAAGAAAGAAAAGAGGCCATAAAAAAGAGAAAAGACCCAAATAAAAAAAAGGAAAAATGAGAGAAAAAGAGAGAAGGTACAATGTTACTATCCTTTTACCACACTTGTGCTTCAAAGTAGCACCATGATCTTCATAGTAGAGAGTCTCTCACGTTATCACTTTCATATACTAGTGGGAATTTTTCATTATAGAACTTGGCTTGTATATTCCAATGATGGGCTTCCTCAAATTGCCCCAGGTCTTCATGAGCAAGCAAGTTGGATGCACACCCACTTAGTTTCTTTTTGAGCTTTCATATACTTATAGCTCTAGTGCATCTGTTGCATGGCAATCCCTACTCACTCACATTGATATCTATTGATGGGCATCTCCATAGCCCGTTGATACGCCTAGTTGATGTGAGACTATCTTCTCCCTTTTTGTCTTCTCCACAACCACCATTCTATTCCACCTATAGTGCTATATCCATGGCTCACGCTCATGTATTGCGTGAAGATTGAAAAAGTTTTGAGAATGTCAAAAGTATGAAACAATTGCTTGGCTTGTCATCGGGGTTGTGCATGATTTAAATATTTTGTGTGGTGAAGATAGAGCATAGCCAGACTATATGATTTTGTAGGGATAACTTTCTTTAGCCATGTTATTTTGAGAAGACATAATTGCTTTGTTAGTATGCTTGAAGTATTATTATTTTTATGTCAATATGAACTTTTGTCTTGAATCTTTCGGACCTGAATATTCATACCACAATTAAGAAGAATTACATTAAAATTATGCCAAGTAGCACTCCGCATCAAAAATTCTGTTTTTATCATTTACCTACTCGAGGACGACCAGGAATTAAGCTTGGGGATGCTTGATACGTCTCCAACGTATCTATAATTTTTTATTGCTCCATGCTATATTATCTACTGTTTTGGACATTATTGGGCTTTATTATCCACTTTTATATTATTTTTGGGACTAACCTATTAACCGGAGGCCCAACCCAGAATTGCTGTTTTTTTGCCTGTTTTAGGGTTTCGAAGAAAAGGAATATCAAACGGAGTCCAAACGGAATGAAACCTTCGGGGACGTGATTTTTAGGAAGATTATGATCCGGGAGACTTGGACCCTACGTCAAGAAAGAAACGGCCACCGTTTCTTTCTTGACGTAGGGTCCAAGTCTCCCCGATCATAATCTTCCTAAAAATCACGTTCCCGAAGCCACCGTTTCTTTCTTGACGTAGGGTCCAAGTCTCCCGGATCATAATCTTCCTAAAAATCACGTTCCCGAAGGTTTCATTCGATATTCCTTTTCTTCGAAACCCTAAAACAGGCAAAAAAACAGCAATTCTGGGTTGGGCCTCCGGTTAATAGGTTAGTCCCAAAAATAATATAAAAGTGGATAATAAAGCCCAATAATGTCCAAAATAGTAGATAATATAGCATGGAGCAATCAAAAATTATAGATACGTTGGAGACGTATCAGGCCCATGTAGGCCCATTACTTTCCCCGGGGGGGGGGGGTTCCGGTAACCCCTCGGTACTTCGATAAATAGTCGAAACGTCCCGAAACCATTCCGATGTCCAAATACTATCGTCCAATATATAAATCTTTACCTCTCGACTATTTCGAGACTCCTCGTCATGTCCGTGATCTTATCCGAGACTCCGAACAATCTTCGGTCACCAAAACACATAACTCATAATACAAATCGTCATCAAACGTTAAGCGTGCGGACTCTACGGGTTCGAGAACTATGTAGACATGACCGAGACACATCTCCGGTCAATAACCAATAGCGGAACCTGGATGCTCATATTGGTTCCTACATATTCTACGAAGATCTTTATCAGTCAAACCACAATAACAACATACGTCATTCCCTTTGTCATCGGTATGTTACTTGCCCGAGATTCGATCGTCGGTATCCTTATACTTAGTTCAATCTCGTTACCGGCAAGTCTATTTACGCGTTCCGTAATGCATCATCCCGCAACTAACTCATTAATCACATTGCTTGCAAGGCTTATAGTGATGTGCATTATCGAGAGGGCCCAGAGATACCTCTCCGATACTCGAAGAGACAAATCCTAATCTTTATCTATGCCAACCCAACAAACACCTTCAAAGACACCTGTAGAGCATATTTATAATCACCCAGTTACGTTGTAACATTTGATAGCACACAAGGTGTTCCTCCGGTATTCGGGAGTTGCATAATCTCATAGTCAGAGGAATATGTATAAGTCATGAAGAAAGCAATAGCAATAAAACTTAACGATCATTATGCTAAGCTAACATATGTGTCTTGTCCATCACATCATTCTCCTAATGATGTGATCCCGTTCATCAAATGACAACACAAGTCTATGGTCAGGAAACTTAACCATCTTTGATTAACGAGCTAGTCTAGTAGAGGCATACTAGGGACACTTTGTTTTGTCTATGTATTCTCACACGTATCAAATTTTCGTTTAATACAATTCTAGCATGAATAATAAACATATATCATGATATAAGGAAATATAAATAACAACTTTATTATTGCATCTAGGGCATATTTCCTTCATCATAGTCAATGCCACCCACCCACCCACCTCGGGCCCGCACGACGGCGACTGGAAGCGTCTAGAGTCCACGTCCTTTTAAATGGCAAGCATGCTGGGGGTCTCATCCACTTCTCCTTCCACCCCCGTTCACATCTGGCCACGCGTGCTCTGTTGCCGACAACAAAACCCTAGGCACACCATCGCCATGGGTGCTTTAGCAAAGGAAAGCATGACCATGAGGCTGGCTCATCGTGAGGCCTGCCTAGCTTCACATTGGTGCCGCGAGGGATGGGAGGAGGGGGACTCGACGGCCACACGACCTACTGTATATACCCGGTGCACCGGGCGCCATACCACTGGAGTACCAAGTCTCGTTGTCGTGGCCTGACGTCAACCTCCCGCACGACTGGCACCTCGACCCCCACCGCACTCTGGTGTCGGCCGTGCCGCCGTCCAAGCGGGTGCGTGCGGAGGAGATCCGCAAGCGGCGTGCTCTCCTCATGCCGAAGCAACACCGTGACTCGATGTACGTGCCAGACTCCCTGAACTAGGATGTCTGGTTCACGACCAAGCACTACGTGCGCCGTAGCAGCGTCGTCTAGATTAACATCCGTCCCCCACCATCGTCGCCGGTGGTGAGGAAGGATGATGGGGAGGCAGAGGAGGCGTTCCAACGTGCTATCCAGGATTCGAAGCGCGAGGAAGACACCCGGTGGCCTGACCTCAAGGAGGCGCTCCAACAGTCGGCGGCCGGCGACTACGTCTACCCGCCACCATCACCGGCACCGCCTGCACCCACGCCACCACCACCTGCAGCCACGGAGACATAGCAAGTGGGTGTCCTTCGTGCGGGAGTGGGTCCATGCGCCGTCCATTTGGCTGGGCGCGACGGAACAGACATTTGCGATGCCCGTTTACTGGTCAGCGTTGGAGACGCCCTAACTAATGACCGCACTGTTTTGCGGTGTCCGTTTAGTGAGTACTCCCTCCGTTCTCAAATATAAGTCTTTCTAGAAATTTCATCAAGTGACTACATACGAAGTAAAATGAGTGAATCTACACTCTAAAATATGTTTACATACATCCATATATTGCATTTCATTTGAAATTTCTAAAAAGACTTATACTCCCTCCGTTTCAAAATAGATGATCCAACTTTGTATTAAATTTAATACAAAGTTGGGTCATTTATTTTGGAACGATGGAGTATTTAGGAAGGGAGGGAGTGCATTTCAACGATTTTTTGAACCAAAAGCCTAAACTTAATGAAAGAAATCATGTATAGTCTGACTCCAAACTAGTAGGCCGCCGTTCCGTCCCCGCCTCCCCCTGCGACGCACGCGGGCAAAGAAAGATGCCCGCCGCGCCTCGGCCGCCACGTTTCGACCCCTCCGAGCCCCACCCGTGCTCCCCGTGCGTCCCACCCCCCGTTCGCGCGCAATCGCAGACACCCGCGCCGCGCTCGCGCTCCGAGTCCGTCTACTTTCCTTTCCTCCCCCCGCACGCCGAGGCGGGGTCCAAAAATACGCACAGACACGCCGCAAAATAAACCACATCTCAATCAATTTTAGCCCCGGAACGGGCGGTGCGAGCGAAGGGAAAGAAAAGAAAGGAAACGAGCGCGTGGCCCCGAAAAGCAGGCTCGTCACGTGCCCCACCTCCTCCCCCACGGGCCGCCCGTCCGCACGACGGCCCGGGCCGCGGGCCCCACGGCCCGTGGGCGCCCACGTGCAGCGCTCGTTGACGTGGACCGGCCCCGCCGCGGAGCAACACGCTTCGTGGGTTGCCCCTCTGCCTGCCCCCCGCGGTGCGGCGCGCAGTTACCGTCCTGCCCCTCCGCGCGCCGCCGCGTCGACCGCGCTTTCCCGCCGGTGGCAGGCGCGTAAATAGGGGGAAATCGAGGGGTGGTCGCGGCCGCGTCGCGAGCCGGGGCTTTTCAAAGCTCACGCCACTGCTCCCCCACCCACCCTCTCCCCCTCTCTGTCCCTCTCCCTCTCTCTCTCTCTCCTTCCGTGTGATCTGCTCTCGCTCCTTCGCCCACTCGAGAGGGCGACCTCTTCCTTCGAGCTCGGCAAGGCCCCTTTCCTCGAGCTCAGCCGGCAGCGGAGTCGAGCTGCGTGGTGCGGAGGGCATGGCGACGGGGGGAGGCGGAGGAGGAGGAGCGGCGGACTTCGGGGCGGCGGGGGGAGCGGGCGGCAGGATGCCGACGTGGAGGGAGAGGGAGAACAACAAGCGGAGGGAGCGGCGGCGGCGCGCGATCGCCGCCAAGATATTCTCCGGCCTGCGGGCGCACGGCGGGTACAAGCTGCCCAAGCACTGCGACAACAACGAGGTCCTCAAGGCCCTCTGCAACGAGGCCGGCTGGGTCGTCGAGCCCGACGGCACCACCTACCGCAAGGTCCGTACCACCACGCCTTCCCCGCTCTCTCTCCCCCGACCGCAAGGCCGGATGGATCTCCGCCACCACAACCGGTCGATCGATCCCTCTGCCTCGCTCCTCCACGGGAGGCCGGCCAGCGGCGCCGTAGTCCAGCGAGCGAGCTAAGCTCGTCGAGCGCAGCAGGTTTGCGGCGGAGGCGGCGCGCGCGGTGGATCTCGGCGTGGTACGGCGAGGGTCAGCTGGTGCCTGGGCGGCCTGCGGCGCGGTGTGAACCGTGTGGCGTCCAGTCGTACCTTTCCTATTTTAATTTTCCTCCATTTCTTTGGGGGTGGGTCGCACGTGGGTGGCGACGGGCAAAGGGTGGTGTGGTGGGAGACGCCAGTCTGGTCCGTGCACGGGTGTGCCGGACGGGAGTGCGGGGTGGGTGGGTGGCTGGTCTGGCAGGCGCGTTCGTGGAATTTCGGGGCATCGGGGAACTGCTGCCGCTGGGGAAAAAGAAAAGCTAGATTCTCCTAGCGCGGCGACGAATTGAGCATCTTGTATCGGTGCCGTGCTGCTCCCCTGCAAATCCTATCGCGATGCTAGCATTTCGTGGATCAGGATTCCTGTTCGGCTCGTAAGATCTGTGGGCGAGAAACACGCTGAAGCAACTCTATATGCTCCTGAATTATTGCCTGCTGCGTGTTCATGCCTTTGCATCATGTCTTCCAAGCAATCCCACAGTCTAGCATGGTGCAATTCACTGTCGGCATCATGATGTTTGACCATCTTGTGCTTGCCTGATCGTTGCTACACGCGAGTCGAACTGTGGCAAATAGCCACGAGGCTTGCTGCCTCTCCGTGTTTGTCAGGATAGCGCATTAATATTTGCACCATGAGCTATCATACATTACTTGTGCCATGGTTATCTATCTATCATACGTACATTACTTCTCTATATATACATATTACTACTTGCAATGTAGTGCTCTCCCCGTGCCATGGTGTGAAATAGTGTCCTGCTCCGTGATAAAATGTTGTTGAGTAGGTATCAATTCTGCAGAAATACCGCATCTGGTTTACTTTCAGCCAGTCGGAGAGAGTCCTCTGATGCTAACAATGTGCTCGTTTTTTGTACGTTAAAATGTTGTTCAGTAGGTAGCAATTTTGCTGCAGAAACTAACAATGTGTTTGTTATTTGTTCACAGGGATGCAGACCTGCAGAACGCATGGATGGGATTGGGTGCTCCGTGTCACCAAGCCCATGTTCCTCATATCAGCCAAGTCCGCGGGCATCATACAATGCGAGCCCTACCTCCTCTTCATTCCCCAGCGGCGCGTCTTCGCCCTTCCTCCCGCATTCTAACAACATGGTTAATGGCGTTGATGCAACCCCCATCCTACCTTGGCTGCAAACGTTCTCCAATTCGACGGCATCGAATAAGCGGCCGCATCTTCCGCCGCTGCTGATTCACGGGGGCTCCATTAGCGCCCCGGTGACTCCTCCACTGAGCTCACCGACTGCTCGCACCCCTCGCATGAAGACAGACTGGGACGAGTCGGTGATCCAGCCTCCGTGGCATGGTTCAAACAGCCCTTGCGTGGTGAACTCCACCCCGCCAAGCCCCGGGCGTCAAATGGTTCCTGACCCGGCATGGCTGGCCGGCATCCAGATCTCGTCAACGAGCCCTTCATCGCCCACATTCAGTCTCATGTCCTCCAACCCATTCAGCGTCTTCAAAGAAGCCATCCCTGGCGGCGGTTCATCAAGGATGTGCACGCCGGGGCAGAGCGGCACGTGCTCGCCGGTGATCCCTGGCATGGCGCGGCACCCGGACGTTCACATGATGGACGTGGTCTCCGACGAGTTCGCGTTTGGAAGCAGCACCAACGGCGGCGCTCAGCAGGCCACCGCCGGACTGGTGAGGGCGTGGGAGGGCGAGAGGATCCACGAGGACTCCGGATCGGACGAGCTGGAGCTCACTCTCGGGAGCTCCAGGACGAGGAGCTGATGCTAACAGAAACCTAACTCGGGCGGGATTCTTTCTTGTTGTAGCTTATTTCTTCCTCTTCTTCTTGGTGTTCCATTAGTTTCTGAAAGAGAGACCAAGCGTGTGGTTCCTTCAGATAGCTTTCACTTGCTGTGGTGATGATAATTGTGTTATTTATTTGTGCGGATTACAAGAGCTAGGGAGGGTTCGGCGGCCAGAACCAGCTGATATGTAGCCTCCGCAGCTGGTGACCTCGATTTGGCCGCAATGTAAGCTCGTTGTGCTGTTGTTGTGACAAATGTACATTGATGTCAGAAATCACGAAAATTACCCATTCTTCCCGGCTCGACCGCCCCCCTTTTCTCGTATGCCATGGTGGACGGAGTCGGCACGCCGGTGGCTGCGAAGTCCGCGCTGCCGGGGGTCAACACGGTGTTTCTGGTCGAGGGGCGGACGGCGTCGCGGCCGTGTCTTGTCCGGGGCCGGCGGGCGTGATTGTGCCTTGACCAAATAGGCCTGCTGGCCAGCACTGCCGTCGCTTTCTCCGGTTTAACTGAGCGTGCCGTGCTGCGCCAAGTCAAAGAAAAACGCGGGCGTGCCGTCCGCAAATCCTGCCCTCCAGAAGCCGGACAATGCGGAAGGATCTTCACCTTTACCAGCGGAGAAGAAAAATATCTACTCCGTACGTAGCGCGTAGTCTACACCACACCACACCACGCGGCGCCTTGTCGTATCTGTACCGCAGACTGCAGAGTCGCCTGCTGCTGCTGGGAGCAGCGCTACTTGCCGGAGTATTTCAGCGAACCGTGCTTTAGGATGTATCGTGTGGAAGCGCTTTGGTTAGCCTAAATTTGCGCCAATTTACGAAAGATTGAGTACGAGTCAAGGGCTCCTCTGAAACGTAGGAATAAGCAAAAGAAGAAGATGAGATCAGCATGTTATGACTTGCCGAATTCTACTATAGTAAGGAATCAAAACAGAGGTATTTGCAAACTCCGATATGTCGAGAGAAAGCTAAAGTTCTTGCAAGACACGACGTCCTATTTTCCCCCGATAAAGAGGGTGCTTGTATATAAACTCGTAATGTAGCAGTGTACACCTCGTCTATGCGTAACTATGTTGCACACAACCAACATGAACAGACACACAATGTGAAAATATAGACTGACAACATTAAAGTCTATTTCTAAAAGGAAACCGGAGAAAAAACAATATGGAGCCGTCAGAGGCTTATCCAGCTGATATTACTTTCAGAAACCTAAAATGGAGGGGTTGGGGATTTGGCTCCAGGCTCAAACTCTATGCCATTTTCGATTTTAGGGCTTTTAGCCTATACCGCTATCCATGTTGGGTAAAAACCTCCCTGGCCATCTGTTTTAACCGTGTACACACCGCCATGAACAAAAGGTGGTACTCCATTGAATGTAGCATAGACCAAATACAAAGTCGTATAAAAACCATACCATGTGTACATAGACAAAGCAACCCTAATAAGGCATAGAAAGTCAAACTTTCTTGAGATCTAACCTCTTGCTTTGATCCAAAGGGGCTCCATAGATTGAAGTTCTACAAAATGTCATAGATAGTCCACAAAATTTGGTCCATAGAGACCTTGAGTAGCCAACACTTAGAAAAGAGAAAACTTAAGGTGCACCACATGATTATGGACCGTCCATTTGATGTGATCTGACGGCTAGGGTCTTGTGTGGTATGAGGTGATAATGTGGCCTCTAAGGCCATCTCCAATGCGGGTGCCAACAACGGGTGCTACGGTAATATCCCTGGTCGTTTTGCTAGCGGAGTTCGTGGCTAGGATTGGTGCTTCAAGTTGAGACCGATGCTTGGTACGATTCACGAGCTCAAATTTTCTCCGAGGCAACTGTAAATAAAGCGATTGCATTGGAGACCTAGACTGGCCCGCAAAACGTTGATGTAGACCAGAAAATGCCGTTGTGCGCAATTTGCATAGCAAATCATCGCCCCAGGGAAGAAAACTTCATAGAGGACTCGAATAACGCCACATGGTCGTCTAGACGGGCCGGAAAGCACAATTCACACACGTTCCCCAACGAAGCCCTAACTGGCCAACCTTCATTAGTTGAAACTAGATCCGGAGAACCAAGACGCACAACCACGCCATCCGCTCCACAGGACAGCACACCGAAACAAACTCGCAGAAGAAAAAAACAACCCGGAGAACCATATCAAGGGACACACCACCCTCCACATGCCTACCAACGATGCCAAGAACCACCATCAGAATGAGAACGAGGCAGGAAAGGACTTATTCCATGCCGAAGGTGGCACCATCACCTTACCACTGATGACTAGGAACCAAAATCTAAACGAAAAACCTCACCCTACCACTACTGGTACGAAGTAACAGGATTTCCGCTCACTCATGTCGCCAAAAGTAGCGGACGAAGGGAGAAAGGGCCCATGATCTCGCCAGGGAGGAGGTAGATCAGCGCTGCCGCCGTAGCTCCTAGGGTTTTCACCGGAGGGAATGAGGAGGAAAATACTTCAAAACTTATATTGTGAACTTGTGGTTCTCTGCACATAGATATTGAAGTTGTTTATAAGTTTTATTTACAGAAAATTCTTTCTAAATTGCTAACCCACATTTATATGACTGCCAAACAACTAGAATTTTGTGTTCTAAGCTACATGTTGTATCAATTTTCTTGTTAGAGCAACTCCAATAGCTCCCGTAAAAATCTTCCCATAAAAGTGGTTTTACTGGATGAATATATAATTTACGGGAAGTTGTTAGACAACAACTTTTCTCAGATCTTGTAAACCTCTTTCCGTAAAATATGTTTTTCTTTTTTTTAGTCAAACAAACCTAACTAATGCCTGGGCCCGTATGTCATTGGCATGTGTGACGGTGACCGGCGAGGTGCGGTGCGGGGCGGCGGTGTAGCAGTGGCCTGGCGTGGTGGCAGCGCGGCGAGGCGGTGGCTCGGCATGGAGGTGGTGGCATGGCGGCACGATGATCCAGTAGCCCGATGGCACGACGGCGTAGGGCAGCGGCGTGAGGCCGGCAGTATGGCGATGCGACGACACGATAGTAGCGGCACGGAGCGGCGGTGCGAGGGCGGCGGCGGCACGGGATGAAGCAATGAAGTGTTAGGCGGTTTTTTAACCGCCAAAAATTTACAAAGAGGACAAATCTTCCCGTATACTTGTGGGATGAAGGGGTGTTTTTAGGGGATCCGTAAAAAGTTTATGGGTTTACAAGAGCTGTTGAAGAGCTTTTTTTCTGCCCCAACTTCAATTATTTGAGATTTACAGAAGCCGTTAGAGTTGCTCTTATAGAGCTAAAAAAACAGCTAAAGCTGGGTCATTATCCATTTGATTGACACACGATGTGTGACAATGTGCAAACGTGGATAACACGTGCAAGACTGCTAGTCCACAAAAAATAATCGGTTGTATTTTCGATATCCAAAATAAATACCCGGCAAACAATGGTCAGGATGCTTGATTTAGTACTAATTTCTTGGGTTTCACTTTCCCTCTTGCGATTGCGGCGGCTAGGGCACTCATCCCTTCTATGCTTCGCCGGCAAATCCGTGAATCCACCTCCCCTCTACCGACCACTCAAGTGGCCGGTGGCGGGAGGGGGATCCCTGCCTCAATTTCAGCCAATAGTTAAGGTTATGGTTTTTCTCTCGCGGGGGGACGACGTTCGGACGCATGACGATGCTTCAACTTTGAGTTGATCTTTTGGGATGTGATCCTCCTCGAGTTCGCTCATCGGCACGGAGTCGGTGGTGTTCTGGCATAGATTCCTGTCGTATCCTTGGGATGGCGAGGTTAGGATTTCTCGCCGTGTGTGTGGCATCGAGATTTGATGCCAGGCGCTTCAAGGGTTTAATGACGATGTTTGTGGCTCTAGGATGTTGTGCATGAAGACTTATCCACTGTCATCGTCAAGGTCAAGCCTGCTTTGGTAGAATAACGGCGACAATAGAGCATTGACAACTTGTTATAGTGGCGGTGTGGTCATTCGGCTGTGCATGGTCCTCCGTGTAACTTTTATTATGTTTGTGGTGCTTTATACTTCTTATGAACCTCTTTTTTCTTGAAAAAAAATGATAAGGATTTTAATTCTTGATGCATCTTCGTTAGAAAATAGCTCGTCTTCCGTTCGAATAAACCAATAGTCGCAAACACATTTTTAGGATGGCACATGCACAAAGATTCATTCATGAACCAACCAATTGTTGCAAGCTTTTATCTTTATACATTTTTAGCTTTGTGTGGTTCGCTATAGCCTATAGGCTCCACATATTTTTTTTCTTTTACTGAAGATGGATTCAGTTAGGCGTGAAAAATTTGTAAGAAGACTACATAAATCACGTTTAGCCCTTCGTAGTTGAGTTGGTTACGTTTTTGCACACGCCTAATTCAGATAGTTCCATCAAGCCACCTCCAGTCATGCAGAGTAGGTAACCAGTCCAAGAAGAATATGATGATATGATTCCTAATTCCTTAAGAGATATACTTACACTCAAACGATCTCGGCGCTATCAAGTAGAGATCAGGAAGGAGAAGCAGGGTGCCACTGTGCTCGACGGAGAGCACAGCGTGTCACTAACATAGGAGAGACGACGGAGGCGCCACCGGAGCCATGGAAGAAGGGCAAGACGTAAAGGAGGCCACGTCTAAGAACTCAGAGGATTGGGGCAGCACTAATAACAACAGCAGATGCGACGGCGGTGACATGATCTCCGTCCAATTCATGCAGAAGGTATATACTCCTATATGTGTGCTTGCAGTATGCAGTTCTGTACTGCGTAGAACGAATTTTGCTGGAAGAGTCGTGCTCGTTTTACGCAGATTTGAACAGATCCTTGCAGAAATTCTGGGAACCTACTTCATGATCTTGGCGGGGTGCGGCTCCGTGGTGGTGAACCAGAGCACGGGCGGCGCGGTGACGTTCCCGGGGATCTGCGTCGTGTGGGGGCTCGTCGTCATGGTCATGGTCTACTCCGTCGGCCACGTCTCCGGCGCGCACTTCAACCCCGCCGTCACCATCGCCTTCGCCACCTGCCGGCGCTTCCCGTGGAAGCAGGTACTTTCAACACAGGGATGTTCGTTGGGATGAAAAAACATGATGTGATCAGAAACACTGTAGATTATCCGAAAATGCCACTTTTTCAGTGTATTGACAAACTGAAAATGTGGATGTGTTGCAGGTACCGTCCTATGTGCTGGCTCAGGTGCTGGGATCCACGCTGGCGAGCCTGACGCTGCGGCTGACGTTCGGCGGCGCACACGGGCACTTCCTCGGGACGACGCCGTCCGGTTCGAGCACGCAGGCGGTGGCGCTCGAGCTCATCATCTCCTTCTACCTCATGTTCGTCGTCTCAGGCGTGGCCACGGACGACAGAGCGGTAAGACCACCGCTTCGCGCCGCCCAGCACTTGGAGATCGATCGGAAACGATGAACTTTTGCTGATATGCGATAGCTCTGGAATGTCTGAGAGGGAGTATGAAGAACTGAGTGACGCTTTCTCTTGCAGGTTGGTGAACTGGCTGGTCTCGCAGTCGGTGCCACCGTCGTGCTGAACGTGCTCTTTGCCGGGTACAGGCCGATCCAAAGCATCATATATGGCAAATAAACTGAAATTGTAGATTCTTGATCTTCTTACCCCTGACCTGATCTGTGGATGTTGCATTCTGCTTCTTGCTTCTTCGGAGCGGATGCGCAGGCCGATTACGGGGGCGTCAATGAACCCTGCGAGGAGCCTAGGGCCGGCGATCGTCGCCTGCCAGTTCGGCAGCGTGTGGGTGTACATCGTCGGCCCGGTGTGCGGGACGGTGGCGGGAGCCTGGACCTACAACCTCATCCGGCTCCCTGGAAAGGCAGTTAGAAATGATTAGGAGGATGTACTTCCTTCGTTCCGAAATACTCGACATGGTTATAGTTCAAATTTGAAGTAACTTGAACTAAAACCACGTAAATACTCCACATGGTTATAGTTCAAATTTGAAGTAACTTTAACTAAAACCACGTCAAGTATTTCCAAACGGAGTTTATAGTATGTTACAGAGGTGAAAAATGTACGTGCGCTCATGGGTGGTTTCCTGATAAACCAGACTCATATTCCTTTCTTTCACATTTGCCCATGAAATTAGTATTTGGCATCAACAATACAATCAATCTGGACAAACTTTTCCATGCCTTGTTATCATAACTAAGAACCTATTTCGAATTGTAAAGACTTGAACGCAGATGGTGAGATTACTCTTAAAAGTCCAGCCAAACGTTCAAAATTCCTAAATAGGAAATTACCAGCTTGAAAACATCTCCATCTTTTTGGAAAAAGGAAGTGTTTGCGCAATCATCCCTCACTGACGAGCTGAAAATCAATGCAGACACTAAATGCACACCAGGGGAAAAAGTAACATAGAAGTGGCAGGCAAACTAAACAATAGTGTTACAAGGCCGCATTGTGGCGTTGACACAACACTATATTGCACAATCCTGTGCTCGCCCTCAGTACAAAATAATCATAGGGAATCATTTTGTGTATGAAATGTAGTACAACAATCCACACAAGTAATAGAGAGCGAAAAGGCATCAATCCTGGGGTGTCAGCACGGTGAAAGCTGAGCAGAGACTGATGTACTAGAGATATGAAGGGAATCACAGGGACAAGGGCAGGAAGATAAAGCAAATGTACAACTACAGACACCTAAATCACTGTGCTAGAACCAATAATAATTTAACAAAGGGCAGGAGGGGTAACAGCAGCATCTAAAGTTGTTGTAGCAAAATATTTGCTGCTCAACGCAGGACTTGGATGAGAACTTGGTACGCAGTGAGCTGGGCACAGAAAAGTTTTGCATATCAAAATTGGCCAGACAGGTCCCGCCTGGTGCTATTGGAACATCCGGAGGAAATTGTTTGCGTAGGCCATCGGCTTGACATCAGGGTGTGACTGCAATAATAGAAGTGTGATCAACCAAATGTGGGTTGAGAAAAGTTCAGCATGATTGATCAAATAAATGACTAGGGCATAAGCAGTTAGGAGGTGCTTGAAAT
Organism: Triticum urartu; assembly: GCF_056163025.1. NCBI lineage: Eukaryota > Viridiplantae > Streptophyta > Magnoliopsida > Poales > Poaceae > Triticum > Triticum urartu. The sequence continues at coordinate 115,999,791 of NC_141875.1, read as the reverse complement.
AGATATCTGCAACTTTCAAACTATATGCTGTGCCAGTCAAGTTCAACAAGAATTAACGCACTTTGCAAGAAGCTTAGATGCAAAAGGCCAACGAGGACATACCACTGCTGAGAAACTAACAATATCTGGCTTTAAATCTGGAGCACTGAACCGAATAAATGCACCTTTGTTGCCCATCTGCATCGGAAATTTAGAACAGCATCATGCAGTCAGCATCAATACTATGATGAGGAACAGACATGAAATGGAAAACAGATGGCTTCCCAGGACTATATATCAAGAGAGAATTGCAAGGAATGCAAGCAGTGTAGTTTTTTCCCGTGATTTAGCATACCTGGTCGCAATAGTTAGGAGCTGAGAAGACAGTAATAAGCTTTCCGTCATGCATGGTTTCATACCCTTCATCCTTAACTTCGTGGGATCGGACAACAAGGTCTAGCAGGCAATCAACCATATTAGAAGAAAACATGCAAGAAAAGAATGCTATATAGAAACGAGAAAGATACTCCAGCAAGTTTAAACTAAATGTATCTGGTACGTTAAAACAACAAGAACGACAATTTGTTATGGGGCCTACCAAGGTTGTTATCTTCTAAAAACCTCTTTGTCACATCTCCACCAAAGGAAAGCCCTACACCTCGTTTGCTTGGACCTCTCCCAGGCTGAGGCTGAGGGTCACTCCATAGAATTTCACACATCAAACCTGTCAACAACAAAGCAAGAGTTTAGTTTGCCAAATAGCTGAAGCACGCATATACATACACACACATAAATGCAATATATATTACTTCCATAGCAAGTTTTGTTAACAAGTAAATGTTTTTGCAGAACGAATTCACAACAGAATCTACAATGATAGCACATAGCCATCAGAAATGCAATGGTTGTAATCCCATGGACATATCTTGCACAAAATGAACAAAATCAAGGTTGCAATGGTGACTTCTTTTTCAGTTTCTAAAAAACAGAATAATGAAAAGGTACTTTGACATCTTTGATGTCAACGATGAGTCGATATGTTTCCAGCTTCAGGCGAGAAGCAAGGAAAAATGCAATCATTGCATAACTCAGGTGTTTATAAAAGCAGTTCATTAAAAAGGAATGAAGGAAAAATCATATATCCACTCAAGAATGGACAACTGTAAATAGTGAAGTGAGAAATACCTTCTTCAGGAGGCTCACAGAAACGATCAATGGCCTTAATGTCCGATAACTTTACTCCATCAACACTAAACAGACCCCCATGAACTACAAAGACCTTCTTGTTGATTACATGAGCCAGAGGTAAGCAACAAAATACTTCAGCAAACAGCTCGACAAACGTATCACTCAACTTGGACTTCACTTCTCCCTCAAAACCGTATATTTTGTTCATGCTCTTGCTTTCATGGTTTCCTCTTGCTAGATACATACCTGATTATAGAACATTCTAGCCACGCTTAACTCATAGTTCCACTTAATTAAAGCTGAACTGGCAGGAGGATGTAGCAGAATACATACTACAGCAAACCGACTAGTTCAATTTATGACCATGAACAATATAATAATTGAAGATTATTACCAGTTGGATAGAGACACTTGAATGCAAAGAGAGTAAGTATGACTTCAAGTGAAAACGATCCTCTGTCCACAAAGTCTCCATTGAAGAGGTAAGGGTTGTCTTCAGAGGGAAGCCCATTGAGCTCAAATATATTTAGCAGATCAAAGTACTGTAAATAGAAATAGAACAGCAGGGCGTTAAGCTCCCCAATAGGTAACAACAAAAGAAATCACAATCAAAATTAGAATGTCATTAAGGCTAGTGATTTTGACCTCATTCTAACTATATGTGTGAATATAAAGGGTTATGTTACCACTTCACAGGATTAAAGCATTTCAAAATGCATACGCCAAATGGTTATTGACAGCTATGTCCAGAGAAACACTTCACTTGTTAAGGCAAATACCTGGCCGTGAACATCACCGCAGACCGTAAAGTGACAACCATTCGGAACATTCACATCGACAAGGGAAGGCACTGCTCGCAGCAAGTCCCGTGCTTGTAACACAATCTGTAGTGCATACCTATACCAGGTTGCCAACTTATAGCTCATCAAAAATATCCAAGAAAACTTGTAGAAGGAAAACAAAATGGATCATGATTGCCATGACAATTACAAACTGTACCTTTTATGTATACATTTTTGTGTCTTGAAATCCTCCAGCATCTGCTTGACGAAATCTAATGTTATTGTATCCCCATCAATTCTTGCTCCAGTATATTGTGGTTCAACTTCTGTAATATCAACAATGTTTGTTTAACTCAACTATAACTGAGATAAAAATACCTATCAGCTATTTTAATAACGAAAGCTCAATTTCACTAATAGAACATGTAATGTTAGCAATATACCAACACAGCACACTACATTTCACACTAAGAACTGTTACTCTCAGCATCTGTTGCTTCACTTAGATTGTGTGCATAATATGCCGAAGCATTAAAAGACTATGAAAGTATAAAACAATAGAAGCAACCAAGAGCTGAATATGGAAGGCACTCTAAAACCAATATAAGAGCTCATGAATACAAGCAAATAGATTTATCATGAAAGAACATACTAATAGCACAAGGAAAGAATGCTAGTGTCCCATTTGTAGCCACATTAACATAGAGCAGGAAGTGATGTGCCAAAAAATATGGAAATTCAAAGACAGGTACCTATTATATGATAATCAAGAGAATCTGCTATAGAGCGCCTTTCTGTATCCCCTACAGAAATTGCTTCTTCGAAACGAATTTTTTGGACAGCTTTCTCACACTCTTTCAACTTTCTTGTAGCATCTGGATCATTAGGACAGATTCTTTTCACCTAATAGGAAAATACAATTGCATATATTATTTAGTTGCAGGGAAAGTAAATCCCAATATGGAATCTCATTGTCTAAAAAGTAAATGTAATCGGAGCAGACTATACACAAATGAACACCAATATCCAGTAGTCATATAATTAAGTGGATTTATTAAACAATATGACATATACCTGTTGAAAATCTTTCAGGGCTTCCTTGAATTTTCCCATAGCAAGATATGCTGCACCTCGTCTATAATAACCCTACAGACACAAGTTGTGCAAAAGGTGAGAACCTACAATTTTTTTCCAGCAGCAGGCCCAGGTCATAGTCTCATAGATACTCACTTTCGAATATTTAGGATCAATCTCAATAGCCTTTGTAGCATCCTGGACAGCACTTCCATATTCCTCAAGCTTTGTGTGTGCAAATGCACGATTTGCCCAATAAACCGCATTTGATCCATTCAGATCAATAGCCTGGTCATAAAGCTCTACAGCCTGAGAAAACTTGTTTGCTGGAGGGAAAACATAGCAATAGTTAGGCAACAACAATCATCAAGGAAATCCTAACGCTAAGGGACCCCGTATGCCTCATTTGGATATTAGCATAATGCCGTGAAAGATAGTCATTCAAGTTCAGTTTATTGCCACAAAAGCACATCTAAAACTGGATATGCCTCAACTTCATTTACTAATTAATTAGTGTCAGGTCTAGCTATTAAATTAAATTAAATACAACAAGCAACCCAACAAGTTGGGTCCTTAAATTAAGTGTTGGGGTTCTTAGTCCTCGCCTAAGTTTTTTCCATTTTTCCGTATTACTCTGCGCAATCCCTTTTTCTCTGAGCGCATTCCTATTCCACCACACATCATCTGCCTCCCATGCACCCGAATGCATGCATGCATGCATTAACTGCTCTCCTTCCTATTCGCCTTATGTTGTGCTAGTGGGGGGAGAAACCAAGAGACCAAATAGGCAATCACAGAGGACTAACCAATCACAGCATGCACATTTATCTCCATTTATAATGACCCTGCTCTCACGATCCATGCAGCTTACTCTAACGAAGGGCAAATTAGCAGTGTTCAAGAAAGTGTTTCTAAGCGACGCTCAGCGCTTGATCGCAAAACGTTTCGCTTTGCCCTTAGTGGTAGATTAAGCGTTTTTTAAATTGGCTGTTTTGAACTACTTATGCTTGGCTGCTTGCGCAATAATGGCAATATACCATTTATCTTGTTATTAGGGTCTGTTCGGGAACTTTAGCTGCGGCCAATTTCACAAAAACACGCACTTTGGCTGCGGCCATTGCTCTAAGTTGTGCCATCCTTTGCTTACACTTTCCGCTTTTTTGAACATTGCAAATTAGTCCAAAAAACGGGAACACTTATACGCAGAGTAAAAAGGACCAGAGGTAGTACAGTTGTAAGGCCCCATTGACAACAATGAGACGATAAAATGGTGGTGTACAATCTAGACATACGACAGGAAGATAACATATATCCTTACCCTTGAAGGCATCGTTTGCCCTAAGTTTGAGTTCCTCAGCCTTCTGCACATTTGAATTTGAACTATCACCCATGATATCGGTTGTGTCTAGTTCATACACAGACTTCAAAGCTCCTTATTCACCTATTTACATCATAAAGGAAATTCGCAAAAAAAAAAATCAGTCTTGCAAAAAGTTTGATAAAATCCAAAATTTCAAACACACCAAAGCATGCATGTTTAAGAGACTAGTAACTAAGGACTGTTAACATGTTATGTTTGTGCCCAGGCTACTAAAAGACAGCAATTCAATTACTTACTATTACAACATATTCTGGTATGTTTCATGCATTCCATCATACCCCTATTCCACTTTTGGTTTGACCACTGTGAAATCAGATATGCCATATAAAATTTGCCTATGAAAAGCTATTGATGAGTATAACCAATCATTGTTCCAAATATCGGCCAATTATTCGGCATCTCGGTCAGTTAATTGCTACTCGGTGGGTCACCGAATGACCGGTTGACTGATTTATCGGCCAATTAACTGGAAAATTCGCCTACTTATCCTCACTCAGCAACCGACTGATATGGTACCAGTTACCAATATCTTGAACATTGGAACCAATCAACCGGGATAGACGACATTTTGGTCAATATTCCACATGCCTTTGTTCACGCACATGGGGTGGTGCTTCTGCTTATGTTCTTCTGAGCACTTTAGTCAGCTAGATAATGGACGTACTAGGTCCAATTAGAGCTATTGATAAAACATCCCGGCAAGGCCTGGCTTTGTGTGCGATTGCATCACTCCAATTTGCACAAGATATAAACATAAAAGAGATAACAAATCGAAACAATGGCTCGTCCCATGCGCTGACCAGGCTTTTCACTACAGCCAGTAAGTTGCCCTAAATGTTTCCCAACGGGATGCTACCTAAAATCCACGAGGTCGGGTACCTCTATGAATCGGTCGTCTCCGCAGACGGCAGGCAGTTGATTTGACAGAGGGAAAAAACGAACTTTGAAAAAGTGACCCAACTAGCTTCGGCCCAATCTCTCGAACAGCCTTGGCTGCAGATCTAGATGGCAGTGTGCCGGGGCTCAAGGCCAAAACTTGCAAGGGTTTGATTGGTTAGGGTTGAGGTAACCAATCACTGGATGGCTAAGGAGCTCGTACCTTGGAAACCGCTGTCCAAGGTAGCGGACGGGGTGGAAACGGCTGGGGCAGGGCAGCGGCGCGCGGCGGGGCAGAACGGGAGCGGCGACGGCGGCGGCCGCGACGCGTTCGAGAGGCGAGAGGCGTGAGGCGGGGGGCGGCGACGCGCGCTAAGCTACGGCGGCGGCAGGGTGTAGGAGAGATTTTATTGGGTCGGGTTGGAGCTTCGGGTAGGTCAAGACCGACCGAGCACGAGATAGGTCAGGAGCCAGGGGGAGGAGGGACGAGTTTACGGCGGAGAGAAACGAAAACCGGAATGCCAAATGGGCCCTGTTAGGTTGACTGGGCCTTTCGAGCCAGGCTCTCGGAAAGGCGGCCGAAGATGTGCAGGCCGGACCAGTACAACAAAATCATTTTTTTAAAAGAACGGAGAGGCTCCTCCTTGGTTCCATTGCTCGAATGAAACCTCAAAGTCGTTCATACATCAGCTCACTAAGAGGCGCGGTTCAAATGGACAGGAAATAAACTGCCTACACAAGGCAAATACTGCAGAACAGGAGACATGATACATAAGACGCCAGCCAAGAGGCTAACGACTATCTACTCTAGGCACATATCAGGTTCTGGAAGGCCTTGCGAGTCTTCAACGAGGGCGCCTCCGTAGCCTGGGGTGACCAACATGTTGTCAAGGTCAGTGTTGGGCTGGAGAATGTTGCTGCTCTGGTCTCCCGCTTCTTGGAAGGAGAGGTGAAGATGGCGCTATCGTTAAAGATCCTCAGCTTGTTCCAAGGGTCCACCGGGGGGGTTTCATGTGACACCCCCCTTGTCAGCCACTGATCGTCAAAGGTTGCCGAACGAAGTCTGCAAGATGTGTTGAGAAGGCCTCCAATCTCTCCACACACTTGTGTGGGGATAGCACAATCCAGTTTTTGATAGTTCTTAGGATCAGACTCAACACCTCTTTGATGGAGATCCATAAGGTGTTATTGAAAATGATAGAGTTCCTATATTTTCAAAGACACCAAAGCACAACAGAGCTGACAGTATTGAGAGTAGAGTTTTTTTATTTGAGACCCAAATTTTGGCTACTGATTTGAAACCAGCCCCAATTTTGATCCCAAAATGCCCTTTCACCAGGGGCCAAATCTGCTTAGCAACTACATAGTCAAAGAATAAATGAGCACTAGATTCAACATCAGAGCAGAAAACACAATCCATAGGTTTAATAATCTGCCTTTTTCTAAGGTTGTCTTCGGTCGTCAGCTTATTATTAGCAAAGAGCCAGAGAAAAACATGAATTTTCGGGGGAACCCTAAGTTTCCAGACACAAAGAATGAAGACTAGTTGCACCCCTCTAAAGTTAATCACATGATAAAGAGAGCTAGCAGAATAAGTCCCTTTGTTTTCTAGTTGCCAAACCAGAGCATTAATATCATCAATGAAAACGACACTGTTAGCCATCTCCACTAATTGATACCGTTGCTCCATAAGCTTATCATCAAAGTTTCTTCTAAAAGAAAGTTTCAGCTGATGCCCATCCCAAACCTCATTGACACTTTTGGTTTGCTCATTACAAATGGAGTAAATAGGCCAGAATTGCACAACCAGAGGAGAAGTGCCAAACCAGGTATCTTCCCAGAATCTTACGGTATTCCCCGACTTAATCTTCCATCTGTAACCAAATTTCAGAGTTTGGATAATGGATTTGATCCCTTTCCAGAATCCAGAGGCCTTGGGGGACAAGTTAGGAGCAAAGATATTTATCCTCCTAGTCATGTATTTGTGATCTATGATCATTTTCCAAGGCTTACTGAAAGGGCATGTAACCCCTAAGTGTGGTTTTGGTAATTAATGACAATCTCTATGGACTAATGTTTTCATTGAGATATATTTGAAGGTATTGTCCATAGAAGGTGCATCAAGGATATTAGAAGGAATCAAGGATGAAGCCCATATATATGAAGATATATTTGCTCTAAGCTTTGGTATTCATGGACAATTCCTATGGAGCATCAAGTGCATTGAATCCTATATGAAGAAATGTTCCATAGTGATGCATGAAGCATGTTGGATTTATGTCGGAAGAATGCCATCAAAACATTCGAAGAAGTCCTCATTATATGTTCAAGATGGAGTTTGTTAGAGGATCTCAAAGGTTGACATTTGTGGGCTTGTAAGGATGGGCTTGAGATAATAATCAAATAGAAGAATTCAAGTTATGGTTTCAACACAAGTTCATGTTAAGCTCATGTGTTGGTTTTTCTGTTGATCAAGTCTTGAAGCAAGCAACTAGAGTGAAGAATTCATTATGCCTCTCAAGACATTACGATGGAGTTTTAGAAGAGCATGTGGTGACCAAGATGACATTCATAGTGGAATTTGATATGGTCATGAAAGAGTCTTTGGTGATATATTCTTGAAGCAATGAAGGGAGATGAGAGTTCATTATTGTTGGGGAACGTAGTAGTTTCAAAAAAAATCCTACGCAGATCATGGTGATGCATAGCAACGAGAGGGGAGAGTGTCGTCCACGTACCCTCATAGACCGTTAAGCGGAAGCGTTATAACAACACGGTTGATGTAGTCGTACGTCTTCACGATCGACCAGCACCAAACGTATGACACCTCCGCGTTCAGCACACGTTCAGCTCGATGACGTCCCACGAACTCACAATCCAGTAGAGCTCGGGGAAGAGTTTCGTCAGCACGACGGCGTGGTGACGATGTTGATGAAGCTACCGACGCAGGGCTTCGCCTAAGCACCGCTACGATATAACCGAGGTGGATTATGGTGGAGGGGGGCACCGCACACGGCTAAGAGATCAACATAACAATTGTTGTGTCTATGGGGTGCCCTGCCCCTGTATATAAAGGAGCTAGGGGGAGGCGGCCGGCCAAGGAGGAGGGCGCGCCAAGGGGGGAGTCCTACTCCCACCGGGAGTAGGACTCCCTCTTTTCCTAGTTGGAGTAGGAGAGGAGAAGGAAGGGAGAGATGAAGAGAAGGAAAGGGGGGCGCCGCCCCCCCTCCTTGTCCAATTTGGACTAGAGGGGGAGGGGCGCGCGGCTGCCCTTGGTCGCCCCTCCTCTTCTCCCACCAAGGCCCATTAGGCCCAATATACTCCCCAGGGGGTTCCGGTAACCCCCCGGTACTCCGGTAAATGTCCGAAACCTCCCGAAACACTTCCGGTGTCTGAACATAGTCATCCAATATATAGATCTTTACGTCTCGACCATTTAGAGACTCCTCGTCATGTCCGTGATCATATCTGGGACTCTGAACTACCTTCGGAGCATCAAAACACAAAAACTCATAATACCGATCGTCACAGAACTTTAAGCGTGCGGACCATACGGGTTCGAGAACTATGTAGACATGACCGAGACATGTCTCCGGTCAATAACCAATAGCGGAACCTGGATGCTCATATTGGTTCCTACATATTCTACGAAGATGTTTATCGGTCAAACCGCATAACAACATACGTTGTTCCCTTTGTCATCGGTATGTTACTTGCCCGAGATTCGATCGTCGGTATCTCAATACCTAGTTCAATCTCGTTACCGGCAAGTCTCTTTACTTGTTTCGTAATGCAACATCCCGCAACTAACTCATTAGTCACATTGCTTGCAAGGCTTATAGTGATGTGCATTACTGAGAGGGCCCAGAGATACCTCTCCGACAATCGGAGTGACAAATCCTAATCTTGATCTATGCCAACTCAACAAGTACCATCGGAGACACCTGTAGAGCACCTTTATAATCACCCAGTTATGTTGTGACGTTTGGTAGCACACAAAGTGTTCCTTCGGTAATCGGGAGTTTCATAATCTCATAGTCATAGGAACATGTATAAGTCATGACGAAAGCAATAGCAGTAAACTAAAACGATCAAGTGTTAAGCTAACGGAATGGGTCAAGTCAATCACATCATTCTTCTAATGATGTGATCCTGTTTATCAAGTGACAACTCATGCATATGGTTAGGAAACATAACCATCTTTGATCAACGAGCTAGTCAAGTAGAGGCATACTAGTGACACTATGTTTGTCTATGTATTCATACATGTATTATGTTTCCGGTTAATACAATTCTAGCATGAATAATAAACTGTTGGGGAGTGTAGTAATTTCAAAAAAAATCCTACGCACACACAGGATCATGGTGATGTATAGCAACAAGAGGGGAGAGTGTTGTCCACGTACCCTCGTAGACCGAAAGCGGAAGCGTTTGCACAACGCGGTTGATGTAGTCATACGTCTTCACGGTCCGACCGATCAAGTACCAAACATACGGCACCTCCGAGTTCAGCACACGTTCAGCTCGATGACGTCCCTCAAACTCCGATCCAGCCGAGCTTTGAGGGAGAGTTCCATCAGCACGACGGCGTGGTGACGATGATGATGTTCTACCGATGCACGGCTTCGCCTAAGCACCGCTATGATATTATCGAGGTGGACTATGGTGGAGGGGGGCACCGCACACGGCTAAGAGATCCAAGAGATCAATTGTTGTGTCTAGAGGTGCCCCCTGCCCCCGTATATAAAGCAGCAAGGGGGGAGAGGCGGACGGCCAGGAGGAGGCGCGCCAGGGAGGTGTCCTACTCCCACCGGGAGTAGGACTCCCTCCTTTCCTAGTTGGAGTAGGAGAAGGGGGAAGGAGGAGGGAGAGAGGAAGGAAAGGGGGGCGCCCCCCTCCTTGTCCAATTCGGACTAGAGGGAGAGGGGGTGCGCGGCCTGCCCTGGCCGCCCCTCCTCTTCTCCACTAAGGCCCATCTTGGCCCATTAAACCCCCCCCCCCGGGGGGGGGGGGGTTCCGGTAACCCCCGATACTCCGGTAAAATCCTGATTTCACCCGGAACATTTCCGATATCCAAATATAGGCTTCCAATATATCAATCTTTATGTCTCGACCATTTCGAGACTCCTCGTCGTGTCCGTGATCACATCCGGGACTCTGAAATTCCTTCGGTACATCAAAACACATAAACTCATAATATAACCGTCATCGAACTTTAAGCGTGCGGACCCTACGGGTTCGAGAACTATGTAGACATGACCGAGACACGTCTCCGGTCAATAACCAATAGCGGAACCTAGATGCTCATATTGGCTCCTACATATTCTACGATCTTTATCGGTCAAACCACATAACAACATACGTTGTTCCTTTTGTCATCGGTATGTTACTTGCCCGAGATTCGATCGTCGGTATCTCAATACCTAGTTCAATCTCGTTACCAGCAAGTATCTTTACTCGTTCCATAACACATCATCCCGCAACTAACTCATTAGTTACAATGCTTGCAAGGCTTAAGTGATGTATATTACCGAGTGGGCCCAGAGATACCTCTGCGACAATCGGAGTGACAAATCCTAATCTCGAAATACGCCAACCCAACAAGTACCTTCGGAGACACCTATACAACACCTTTATAATCACCCAGTTACGTTGTGACGTTTGGTAGCACACAAAGTGTTCCTCCGGTAAACGGGAGTGGCATAATCTCATAGTCATAGAAACATGTATAAGTCATGAAGAAAGCAATAGCAACAAACTAAACGATAAAGTGCTAAGCTAATGGAATGGGTCAAGTCAATCACATCATTCTCCTAATGATGTGATCTCGTTAATCAAATGACAACTCTTTGTCTATGGCTAGGAAACATAACCATCTTTGATCAACGAGCTAGTCAAGTAGAGGCATACTAGTGACACTCTGTTTGTTTATGTATTCACACATGTATCATGTTTCCGATTAATACAATTCTAGCATGAATAATAAACATTTATCATGATATAAGAAAATAAATAATAACTTTATTATTGCCTCTAGGGCATATTTCCTTCAGTCTCCCACTTGCACTAGAGTCAATAATCTAGATTACACAGTAATGATTCTAACACCCGTGGAGCCTTGGTGCTGATCATGTTTTGCTCGTGGAAGAGGCTTAGTCAACGGGTCTGCAACATTCAGATCCGTATGTATCTTGCAAGTCTCTATGTCTCCCACCTGGACTTGATCCCGGATGGAGTTGAAGCGTCTCTTGATGTGATTGGTTCTCTTGTGAAATCTGGATTCCTTTGCCAAGGCAATTGCACCAGTATTGTCACAAAAGATTTTCATTGGACCCGATGCACTAGGTATGACACCTAGATCGGATATGAACTCCTTCATCTAGACTCCTTCATTTGCTGCTTCCGAAGCAGCTATGCACTCCGCTTCACACGTAGATCCCGCCACAACGCTTTGTTTAGAACTGCACCAACTGACAACTCCACCGTTCAATGTAAACACGTATCCGGTTTGCGATTTAGAATCGTCCGGATCAGTGTCAAAGCTTGCATCGACGTAACCATTTACGACTAGCTCTTTGTCACCTCCATAAACGAGAAACATATCCTTAGTCCTTTTCAGGTATTTCAGGATGTTCTTGACCGTTGTCCAGTGATCCACTCCTGGATTACTTTGTTACCTTCCTGCTAAACTTATAGCAAGGCACACATCAGGTCTGGTACACAGCATTGCATACATGATATAGCCTATGGCTGAAGCATAGGGAACATCTTTCATCTTCTCTCTATCTTCTGAAGTGGTCGGGCATTGAGTCTTACTCAACTTCACACCTTGTAACACAGGCATGAACCCTTTCTTTGCTTGATCCATTTTGAACTTCTTCAAAACTTTGTCAAGGTATGTGCTTTGTGAAAGTCCAATTAAGCGTATTGATCTATCTCTATAGATCTTGATGTCCAATATATAAGCAGCTTCACCGAGGTCCTTCATTGAAAAACTCTTATTCAAGTATCCCTTTATGCTATCCAGAAATTCTATATCATTTCCAATCAGTAATATGTCATCCACATATAATATCAGAAATGCTATAGAGCTCCCACTCACTTTCTTGTAAATACAGGCTTCTCCAAAAGTATGTATAAAACCATATGCTTTGATCACACTATCAAAATGTTTATTCCAAGTCCGAGAGGCTTGCACCAGTCCATAAATGGATCGCTGGAGCTTGGACACTTTGGTAGCTCCCTTTGGATCGACAAAACCTTCCGGCTGCATCATATATAACTCTTCTTCCGGAAATCCATTCAGGACTGCAGTTTTGACATCCATTTGCCAAATTTCATAATCATAAAATGCAACAATTGCTAACATGATTTGGACAGACTTAAGCATCGCTACGGGTGAGAAAATCTCATCGTAGTCAAGCCCTTGAAGTTGTCAAAAAACCTTTTGCAACAAGTCGAGCTTTATAGACAGTAACATTACCGTCAGCGTCAGTCTTCTTCTTGAAGATCCATTTATTTTCAATGGCCTGCCGATCATCGGGCAAGTCAACCAAACTCCACACTTTGTTCTCATACATGGATCCCATCTCAGATTTCATGGCCTCAAGCCATTTTGCGGAATCTGGGCTTGATAACCCACAAGTATAGGGGATCGCAACAGTTTTCGAGGGTAGAGTATTCAACCCAAATTTATTGTTTCGACACAAGGGGAGCCAAAGAATATTCTCAAGTATTAGCATTTGAGTTGTCAATTCAACCACACCTGGATACTTAATATCTGCAGCAAAGTGTTTAGTAGCAAAGTAATATGATAGTAGTGGTAACGGTAGCAAAAGGTAATGATAGCAAAAGTAAAGTTTTTGGTATTTTGTAGTGATGATAGCAATAGCAACGGAATAGTAAATAAGCGAAGAACAATATATGGAAAGCTCGTAGGCAATGGATCGGTGATAGAGAATTATGCCGGATGCGGTTCATCATGTAACAGTCATAACCTAGGGTGACACAGAACTAGCTCCAATTCATCAATGTAATGTAGTCATGTATTCCGAATATAGTCATACGTGCTTATGGAAAAGAACTTGCATGACATCTTTTGTCCTACCCTCCCGTGGCAGCAGGGTCCTAGCGGAAACTAAGGGATATTAAGGCCTCCTTTTAATAGAGTGCCGGACCAAAGCATTAACACATAGTGAATACATGAACTCCTCAAACTACGATCATCACCGGTAAGTATCCCGATTATTGTCACTTCGGGGTTAACGGATCATAACACATAATAGGTGACTATAGACTTGCAAGATAGGATCAAGAACTCTCATATATTGATGAAAACATAATAGGTTCAGATCTGAAATCATGGCAGTCGGGCCCTAGTGACAAGCATTAAGCATAGCAAACTCATAGCAACATCAATCTCAGAACATAGTGGATACTAGGGATCAAACCTAACAAAACTAACTCGATTACATGATAAATCTCATCCAACCCATTACCGTCCAGCAAGCCTACGATGGAATTACTCACGCACGGCGGTGAGCATCATGAAATTGGTGATGGAGGAAGGTTGATGATGACGATGGCGACGGATTCCCCTCTCCGGAGCCCCAAACGGACTCCAGATCAGCCCTCCCGAGAGGTTTTAGGGCTTGGCGGCGGCTCCGTATCGTAAAACGCGATGAATCCTTCTCTCTTATTTTTTCTCCCCGAAACCAAATATATAGAGTTGGAGTTGAGGTCGGAGGAGCTCCAGGGGGCCCACGAGGTAGGGGGCGCGCCCTAGGGGGGCAGGCGTGCCCCCCACCCTTGTGGACAGGTGGTGGGCCCCTGGCCTTCATCTTTTGCAAGGATTTTTTATTATTTCTGAAAAGTTGTTCCGTGAAGTTTCAGGTCATTCCGAGAACTTTTGTTTCTGCACATAAATAACACCATAGCAATTCTGCTGAAAACAGTGTGAGTCCGGGTTAGTTTCATTCAAATCATGCAAGTTAGAGTCCAAAACAAGGGCAAAAGTGTTTGGAAAAGTAGATACGACGGAGACGTATCAACTCCCCCAAGCTTAAACCTTTGCTTGTCCTCAAGCAATTCAGTTGATAAACTGAAAGTGAAAAAGAAAAACTTTTACAAACTCTGTTTGCTCTTGTTGTTGTAAATATGTAAAGCCAACATTCAAGTTTTCAGCAAAGATTATGAAGTAACCATATTCACAATAACGCATAGGTCTCAAAAATTTACTCATATCAATGGCATGATCAACTAGCGAGCAATAATAATAAATCTCGGATGACAACACTTCCTCAAAACAATCATAATATGATATAACAAGATGGTATCTCGCTAGCCCTTTCTGAGACCGCAAAACATAAATGCAGAGCACCTTTAAAGATCAAGGACTGATTAGACATTGTAATTCATGGTAAAAGAGATCCAGTCAAGTCATACTCAATGTAAACTAACAGTAATGAATGCAAATGACAGCGGTGCTCTCCAACTGGTGCTTTTTAATAAGAAGATGATGACTCAACATGAAAGTAAATAGATAGGCCCTTCGTAGAGGGAAGCAGGGATTTGTAGAGGTGCCAGAGCTCGGTTTTGAAATAGAGATGAATAATATTTTGAGCGGTATACTTTGATTGTCAACATAACAACCAAGAGATGGCAATATCTTCCATGCTACACACATTATAGGCGGTTCCCAAACAGAATGGTAAAGTTTATACCCCCCCTTCCACCAACAAGCATCAATCCATGGCTTGCTCGAAACAACGAGTGCCTCCAACTAACAAGAGCCCCAGGGGGAGTTTTGTTTGCAATTATTTTCATTTAGTTTGCATAAAGCATGGGACTGGGCATCCCGGTGACCAGCCACTTTTCTCGTGAGTGAGGAGCGGAGTCCACTCCTCTTGAGAATAACCCGCCTAATATGGAAGATACGGACAACCCTAGTTGATACATGAGCTATTCGAGCATACAAAATAGGATATTTATTTGAAGGTTTAGAGTTTGGCACATACAAATTTACTTGGAACGACAGGTAGATACCGTATATAGGCAGGTATGGTGGACTCATATGGAATAACTTTGGGGTTTATGGAGTTGGATGCACAAGCAGTATTCCCGCTTAGTACAGGTGAAGGCTAGCAAAAGACTGGGAAGCAACCAGCTAGAGAGCGACAACAGCCATGAACATGCATTAAAATTAATCAACACCGAATGCAAGCATGAGTAGGATATAATCCACCATGAACATAAATCTCGTGAAGGCTATGTTGATTTTGTTTCAACTACATGCGTGAACATGCGCCAAGTCAAGTCACTTAATCATTCAGAGGAGGATACCACCCTATCATACCACATCACAACCATTTTAATAGCATGTTGGCACGCAAGGTAAACCATTATAAGCTCCTAGCTAATCAAGCATGGCACAAGAAACTATGATCTCTAGTTGTCATTGCAAACATGTTTTTTCATAATAGGCTGAATCAGGAACGATGAACTAATCATATTTACAAAAACAAGAGAGGTCGAGTTCATACCAGCTTTTCTCATCTCAGTCAGTCCATCATATATCGTCATAATTGCCTTTCACTTGCACAACCGAACGATGTGGATAATAATAATAGTGCATGTGCATTGGACTAAGCTGGAATCTGCGAGCATTCAATAAACAGGAGAAGACAAGGCAATATGGGCTCTTTTGTCAGATCAACAATAATGCATATAAGAGCTACTTCAACAATTTAATTATGGTCTTCTCCTATCGACCCCCAAAGAAAAGAAAAGAAATAAAACTATTTACACGGGAAAGTTCCCAACAAGCAAAAGAAGAACATGAATTCTTTTTGGGGTTTCTTTTTAATTACTACTACAAGCATGGAAAGTAAACTAATTAAAAGCTACAACTATTTTTTTTTGGTTTTTCTTAAGGTTTATTAAACACACAAGAAGAAAGCATAAAAAGAAAATAAACTAGCATGGATGATACAATGAAAAAGTATGAGCACCGACATCTAGCAATAAGTGTGTGAGCATGAATATAATGTCGGTGAGAAATACGTACTCCCCCAAGCTTAGGCTTTTGGCCTAAGTTGGTCTACGGCCACGGTTGGCCTAGTGGATATCCATAATAATAGTTGGGGTCGTACTAAGATGAAGAGGACTCTGACTGCCACTGGTTGGCAATCATTTCCGGATCCCAATGGTAATTAGACTGTCGTGGAGGATCAACTTGTGGTTCCGACTCTAGCTCTATGGCTGATGTAGGGTTCCGATAGGCGTGAATAGCCTCTAACGGAATAAGGTACTGGCCTGCAGATAAATCAAATAAGGAAGGAGCAGGCAGGGTAATAGTCTCAGGATGATGTTTATCAAAGAACAAATTGTATTTAAGCTCCCCTTCCCTGTTCTTAACAATAAAATCATGCGCTACCATACTCTTATAATCTAAGTAAACACGAGGCAGCAATTTTTCTTCCTTCTCATAATGCCTAATAGGTATGTTAAAATGTGCAGCTAGGCGTGAAGCATAGATGCCTCCAAAGATGGGCCCCTTGGTATGGTTCAGACTTAACCGTTTAGCAATAATACCGCCCATACTAACAAAGTTATCACTAAATAAACCGTGGAACAAAATAATAATATCAGGAACACTAAGGTTTCCACAGTTTCCGTGACCAATTAAGCAATGACTAGCAAATATTGCAAAATAGCGTAAAACAGGAAAAATGTATGCTAGTGATTCGTGCATCGGAAACCTTCCTCGTTTCCCATACAGTGATGGTATCAATAAACCCATCCACATCGCTGCGATGTGGTTCCTCTGTCGTGCCCTCGAAAGGTACCAAACAAACCCGACAAAAATCATAAAGTGACATCTCCTTATGCTCATCATATAAATAAAACTCCACCGTAGGTGGTGAGCTCCTAGAATGGAAATGAAAGTTTTGCACAAAGATATTTGTGAGTAAGAGATACTGGTCGCGTTGGTCGTGGAGGAAAACGGTGAGGCCTGCATTCTCAGCCAATTCATAAAAATCTTCATAAATCCCAGCTGCTCTCAAGAAATCATCGGAAGGCCATGCACACGACCGAACCTCTGCGGTACGAGGCAGATTATATTTGGGCTTCTGTGCCTTTTCCTTCGAGCTTCGGCTCGATGAGCCCCTCAAAAATCTCTTCATTGTTTTCTGAAAAATTCTGAAATTTTTAGTAACTTCAAAATAAAAGTGAACAAAGCTCAATAATATTGATAGCAACTACTCCTACAAGTGCCTAGAGCCTATATCATGCATCAAAACTACTTTTGACCATATAAATTTGACATGCAAGCTCAAGAACATGGTCACCTAGGCAGCATAAATTTACAATGAATAAAGCACTAGAACAAAAATTAATTGGACCAATGGAGGAGTCACATACCAAGGAACAATCTCCCCAAGCAGTTTTGTGAGAGGTGCTTTGAGCAAGGAGATAAAAAATGGCAGCAAAATGAGCTTGGACTCGGGTATGAACTGGATATTCGTGTTTGTGGGAGGAAGAAGAAGTGTGTGGGTGCATGAATAAGTGGAGGAGGGCCACCATGGGCCCACGAGGCAGGGGGCGCGCCCAGGGGGGTAGGGCGCGCCCTCCACCCTCGTGGCCAGGTGGATGACCCCCGTGCTGTGTTCTCAGTGCCAAATATTCCCAAATATTCTAGAAAAAATCATATTTAAATTTCAGGGCATTTGGAGAACTTTTATTTTCGGGGTATTTTTATATTGCACGGATAATCAGATAACAGACAGAAAAATACTATTTTTATTTTATTTAATATAAATAACAGAAAGTAAAAGGAGGGTATAGAAGGTTGTGCCTTCTAGTTTCATCCATCTCATGATCATCAAGAGGAATCCACTAACAAGGTTGATCAAGTCTTGTTAACGAACTCATTCCGAATAATATGGAACCGGAGAAATTTCGAATAACACTATGTTACCTCAACGGGGATATGCACATCCCCAATAATAAGAATATCATATTTCTTCTTGACAGTAGGAAGAGGAAATTCAAAACCTCCAAATATAATCGATGAAATTTTTCCAATAGAGTTGATACTATGAACTTGAGGTTGTTTCCTCGGAAAGTGTACCGTATGCTTGTTACCATTAACATGAAAAGTGACATTGCCTTTAGTGCAATCAATAACAGCCCCTGCAGTATTCAAAAAGGGTCTTCCAAGAATAATAGACATACTATCGTCCTCGGGAATATCAAGAATAACAAAGTCTGTTAAAATAGTAACTTTTGCAACTACAACAGGCACATCCTCACAAGTACCGACAGGTATAGCAGTTGATTTATCAGACATTTGCAAAGATATTTCAGTAGGTGTCAACTTATTCAAATCAAGTCTACGATATAAAGAGAGAGGCGTAACACTAACACCGGCTCCAAGATCACATGGAGCAGTTTTAACATAGTTTCTTTTAATGGAGCATGGTATAGTGGGTACTCCTGGATCTCCAAGTTTCTTTGGTATTCCACCCTTAAAAGTATGGTGGAAATTTCAGCTTCTGATATCTTTCTTTTATTAGTAACAATTTCTTTCATGTACTTAGCATAAGGATTCATTTTAAGCATACCAGTTAATCGCATACGCAAAAAGATAGGTCTAATCATTTCAGCAAAGCGCTCAAAATCCTCATCATCCTTTTTCTTGGATGGTTTGGGAGGACAAGGCATGGGTTTCTGAACCCAAGGCTCTCTTTCCTTACCATGTTTCCTAGCAACAAAGTCTTTCTTATCATAACGTTGATTCTTTGATTGTGGGTTATCAAGATCAACAACAGGTTCAATTTCTATATCATTAGCATTGCTAGGTTGAGCATCAACATGAGCATTATCATTAACATTATCACTAGTTTCAGGTTCATTACCAGATTGTGTTTCAGCATCAGAAATAGAAATATCATTTGGATTCTCAGGTGTATCAACAATAGGTTCACTAGAAGCATGCAAAGTCCTATCATTTTTCTTTTTCTTCCTTTTAGAAGGACTAGGTGCATCTATATTATTTCTCTGAGAATCTTGCTCAATTCTCTTAGGGTGGCCTTCAGGATACAGAGGTTCCTGAGTCATTGTACCAGTTCTAGTAGCCACTCCAACAACATAATCATTATTCTTACTATTCAATTCATTGAGCAAATCATTTTGAGCCTTAAGTACTTGTTCTACTTGAGTGGTAACCATAGAAGCATGTTTACTAATAATTTTAAGTTCACCTTTGACATTAGCCATATAATCACCCAAGTGTTCAAGCATATTTGAATTGTATTTCAATTGTCTACCAAAATAAACATTGAAGTCTTCTTGCTTAACCATAAATTTATCAAACTCATCTAAGCATGGGCTAGCAAACTTAGTAAATGGGATTTCAGCTTTATCATATCTATAGAGAGAATTTACCTTTACTACCTGTGTCGGGTTATCAAGACCATGTATTTCTTCAATAGGTGAAGGATTAAGATCATACAGGCGGTAAATTAAGACCATGTATTTCTTCAATAGGAGGTAAATTCTTAACATCTTCAGCTTTAATACCTTTTTCTTTCATAGATTTCTTTGCCTCTCGCATATCTTCAGGACTGAGAAATAGAATACCCCTCTTCTTCGGAGTTGGTTTAGGAATAGGCTCAGGAAGTGTCCAATTATTTTCATTTGTCAACATATTATTCAATAGAATTTCAGCTTCATCCTGTGTTCTTTCCCTGAAAACAAAACCAGCACAACTATCCAGGTAATCTCTGGAAGCATCGGCTAGTCCATTATAAAAGATATCAAGTATTTCATTTTTCTTAAGAGGATGATCAGGCAAAGCATTACATAACTTGAGAAGCCTCCCCCAAGCTTGTGGGAGACTCTCTTCTTCAATTCGCACAAAATTATATATATCCCTTAAAGTAGCTTGTTTCTTATGAGCAGGGAAATATTTAGCAGAGAAGTAATAAATCATATCCTGGGGACTACGCACACAACCAGGATCAAGAGAATTAAACCATATCTTAGCATCACCCTTTAATGAGAACGGAAATATTTTAAGGATATAAAAGTAACGAGTTCTCTCATCATTAGTGAACAGGGTGGCTATATCATTTAATTTAGTAAGATGTGCCACAACAGTTTTAGATTCATAGCCATGAAAAGGATCAAATTCAACCAAAGTAATTATATCAGGATCAACAGAGAATTTATAATCCTTATCAGTAACAAAGATAGGTGAAGTAGCAAAAGCAGAGTCAGGTTTCATTCTAGCATTAAGAGATTGCTACTTCCATTTAGCTAATAACCTCTTGAGCTCGTATCTATCTTTGCAAGCTAAAATAGCTAAAGAAGCTTCTTTATCAAAAACATAACCCTCAGGAATGACAGGTGAGTCTTCATCATCACTTTCATCAATATTATCAGATTCAATATTTTCATTCTCTCTAACCCTAGCAAGTTGTTCATCAAGAAATTCACCAAGTGGCACAGTAGTATCAAGCATAGAAGCAGTTTCATCATGAGTATCATGTATAGCAGAAGTGGCATCATCAATAACATGTGATATATCAGAACGAATAGCAGAAGCAGGTTTAGGTGTCGCAAGCTTACTCAAAACAGAAGGTGAATCAAGTGCAGAGCTAGATGGCAGTTCCTTACCTCCCCTCGTAGTTGAGGGATAAATCCTGGTTTTTGGATCTTTCAAGTTCTTCATAATGATAAGCAGATATAAATCCCAAGTGACTCAAAGGATAGAGCTATGCTCCCCGGCAACGGCGCCAGAAAATAGTCTTGATAACCCACAAGTATAGGGGATCGCAACAGTTTTCGAGGGTAGAGTATTCAACCCAAATTTATTGATTTGACACAAGGGGAGCCAGAGAATATTCTCAAGTATTAGTAGCTGAGTTGTCAATTCAACCACACCTGGATACTTAATATCTGTAGCAAAGTGTTTAGTAGCAAAGTAATATGATAGTAGTGGTAACGGTAGCAAAAGGTAATGATAGCAAAAGTAAAGTTTTTGGTATTTTGTAGTGATGATAGCAATAGCAACGAAATAGTAAATAAGCGAAGAACAATATATGGAAAGCTCGTAGGCAATGGATCGGTGATAGAGAATTATGCCGGATGCGGTTCATCATGTAACAGTCATAACCTAGGGTGACACAGAACTAGCTCCAATTCATCAATGTAATGTAGGCATGTATTCCGAATATAGTCATACGTGCTTATGGAAAAGAACTTGCATGACATCTTTTGTCCTACCCTCCCGTGGCAGTGGGGTCCTAGCGGAAACTAAGGGATATTAAGGCCTCCTTTTAATAGAGTGCCGGACCAAAGCATTAACACATAGTGAATACATGAACTCCTCAAACTACGGTCATCACCGGTAAGTATCTCGATTATTGTCACTTTGGGGTTAACGGATCATAACACATAATAGGTGACTATAGACTTGCAAGATAGGATCAAGAACTCTCATATATTGATGAAAACATAATAGGTTCAGATCTGAAATCATGGCACTCGGTCCCTAGTGACAAGCATTAAGCATAGCAAAGTCATAGCAACGTCAATCTCAGAACATAGTGGATACTAGGGATCAAACCTAACAAAACTAACTCGATTACATGATAAATCTCATCCAACCCATCACCGTCCAGCAAGCCTATGATGGAATTACTCACGCACGGTGGTGAGCATCATGAAATTGGTGATGGAGGAAGGTTGATGATCACGATGGCGACGGATTCCCCTCTCCGGAGCCCCAAACGGACTCCAGATCAGCCCTCCCGAGAGGTTTTAGGGCTTGGCGGCGGCTCCGTATCGTAAAACGAGATGAATCCTTCTCTCTTATTTTTTTCTCGCCGAAACCAAATATATAGAGTTGGAGTTGAGGTTGGAGGAGCTCCAGGGGGGCATGAGGTAGGGGGGCGCGCCCCCACCCTCGTGGTCAGGTGGTGGGCCCCCTGGCCTTCATCTTTTGCAAGGATTTTTTATTATTTCCGAAGAGTTGTTCCGTGAAGTTTTAGGTCATTTCGAGAACTTTTGTTTCTGCACATAAATAACACCATAGCAATTCTGCTGAAAACAACGTCAGTCCGGGTTAGTTCCATTCAAATCATGCAAGTTAGAGTCCAAAACAAGGGTAAAAGTGTTTGGAAAAGTAGATACGATGGGGACGTATCAGGGCTCACCATCGCTTCTTCATAGTTCGTAGGTTCATCATGGTCTAGCAACATAACCTCCAGAACAGGATTACCGTACCACTCTGGTGCGGATCTCACTCTGGTTGATCTACGAGGTTCAGTAACAACTTGATCTGAAGTTTCATGATCATCATCATTAACTTCCTCACTAATTGGTGTAGGTGTCACAGGAACCAGTTTCTGTGATAAACTACTTTCCAATAAGGGAGCAGGTATAGTTACCTCATCAATTTCTACTTTCCTCCCACTCACTTCTTTCGAGAGAAACTCCTTCTCTAGAAAGGATCCAAATTTAGCAACAAAAGTTTTGCCTTCAGATATGTGATAGAAGGTGTACCAAATAGTTTCCTTTGGGTATCCTATGAAGACACATTTCTCCGATTTGGGTTCGAGCTTATCAGGTTGAAGTTTTTTCATATAAGCATCGCAACCCCAAACTTTAAGAAACGACAACTTTGGTTTCTTGCCAAACCACAGTTCATAAGGCGTCGTCTCAACGGATTTCGATGGTGCCCTATTTAACGTGAATGCAGCCGTCTCTAAAGCATAACCCCAAAATGATAGCGGTAAATCAGTAAGAGACATCATAGATCGCACCATATCTAGTAAAGTACGATTACGACGTTCGGACACACCATTACGTTGTGGTGTTCCGGGTGGCGTGAGTTGCGAAACTATTTTGCATTGTTTCAAATGAAGACCAAACTCATAACTCAAATATTCTCCTCCACGATTAGATCGTAGAACTTTATTTTCTTGTTACAATGATTTTCAACTTCACTCTGAAATTCTTTAAACTTTTCAAATGTTTCAGACTTATGTTTCATTAAGTAGATATACCCATATCTTCTTAAATCATCTGTGAAGGTGAGAAAATAACGATACCCGCCGCGAGCCTCAATATTCATCAGACCACATACATCTGTATGTATGATTTCCAACAAATCTGTTGCTCACTCCATAGTTCTGGAGAACGACGTTTTAGTCATCTTGCCCATGAGGCACGGTCCGCAAGTACCAAGTGATTCATAATCAAGTGGTTCCAAAAGTCCATCAGTATGGAGTTTCTTCATGCGCTTTACACCAATATGACCTAAATGGCAGTGCCACAAATAAGTTGCACTATCATTATCAACTCTGCATCTTTTGGCTTCAATATTATGAATATGTGTATCACTACTATCGAGATTCAATAAGAATAGACCACTCTTCAAGGGTGCATGACCATAAAAGATATTACTCATCTAAATAGAACAACCATTATTCTCCGATTTAAATGAATAACTGTCTCGCATCAAACAAGATCCAGATATAATGTTCATGCTCAAAGCTGGCACCAAATAACAATTATTCAGGTCTAAAACTAATCCCGAAGGTAGATGTAGAGGTAGCATGCCGACCGCGATCACATCGACTTTGGAACCATTTCCCACGCGCATTGTCACCTCGTCCTTAGCCAATCTTCGCTTAATCTGTAGTCCCTGTTTCGAGTTGCAGATATTAGCAACAGAACCAGTATAAAATACCCAGGTGCTACTGCGAGCATTAGTAAGGTACACATCAATAACATGTATATCACATATACCTTTGTTCACCTTGCCATCCTTCTTATCCGCCAAATACTTGGGGCAGTTCCGCTTCCAGTGACCAGTCTGTTTGCAGTAGAAGCACTCAGTTTCAAGCTTAGGTCCAGACTTGGGTTTCTTCTCTTGAGCAGCAACTTGTTTGCTGTTCTTCTTGAAGTTCCCATTCTTCTTCCCTTTGCCCTTTTTCTTGAAACTAGTGGTCTTGTTGACCATCAACACTTGATGCTCCTTTTTGATTTCTACCTCCGCAGCCTTTAGCATCGCGAAGAGCTCGGGAATTGTCTTATTCATCCCTTGCATATTATAGTTCATCATGAAGCTTTTGTAGCTTGGTGGCAGTGATTGAAGAACTCTGTCAATGACACTATCAACAGGAAGATTAACTCCCAGTTGAGTCAAGTGATTATGATACCCAGACATTTTGAGTAAATGTTCACTGACAGAACTATTCTCCTCCATCTTGCAGCTATAGAACTTATTGGAGACTTCATATCTCTCAATTCGGGCATTTGCTTGAAATATTAACTTCAACTCCTGGAACATCTCATATGCGCCATGACATTCAAAACGTCGTTGAAGTCCCGGTTCTAAGCCGTAAAGCATGGCACACTGAACTATCGAGTAGTCATCAGCTTTACTCTGCTAGACGTTCTTAACATTATCAGCAGCATCTGCTGCAGGCCTGGCACCCAGCGGTGCTTCCAGGACGTAATTCTTCTGTGCAGCAATGAGGATAATCCTCAAGTTACGGACCCAGTCCGTGTAATTGCTACCATCATCTTTCAACTTTGCTTTCTCAAGGAACGCATTAAAATTTAATGGAACAACAACACGGGCCATCTATCTACAATCAACATAGACAAGCAAAATACTATCAGGTACTAAGTTCATGATAAATTTAAGTTCGATTAATCATATTACTTAAGAACTCCCACTTAGATAGACATCTCTCTAATCCTCTAAGTGATCACATGATCCAAATCAACCAAACCATGTCCGATCATCACGTGAGATGGAGTAGTTTCAATGGTGAACATCACTATGTTGATCATATCTACTATATGATTCACGCTCGACCTTTCGGTCTCAGTGTTCCGAGGCCATATCTGCATATGCTAGGCTCGTCAAGTTTAACCTGAGTATTCCGCGTGTGCAACTGTTTTGCACCCGTTGTATTTGAACATAGAGCCTATCACACCCGATCATCACGTGGTGTCTCAGCACGAAGAACTTTCGCAACGGTGCATACTCAGGGAGAACACTTATACCTTGATAATCTAGTGAGAGATCATCTTATAATGCTACCGTCAATCAAAGCAAGATAAGATGCATAAAAGATAAACATCACATGCAATCAATATAAGTGATATGATATGGCCATCATCATCTTGTGCTTGTGATCTTCATCTCCGAAGCACCGTCATGATCACCATTGTCACCGGTGCGACACTTTGATCTCCATCATAGCATCGTTGTTGTCTCGCCAACTTATGCTTCTATGACTATCGCTACCGCTTAGTGATAAAGTAAAGCATTACAGGGTGATTGCATTGCATACAATAAAGCGACAACCATAAGGCTCCTACCAGTTGCCGATAACTCGGTTACAAAACATGATCATCTCTTACAATAAAATATAGCATCATGCCTTGACCATATCACATCACAACATGCCCTGCAAAAACAAGTTAGACGTCCTCTACTTTGTTGTTGCAAGTTTTACGTGGCTGCTACGAGCTGAGCAAGAACCGTTCTTACCTACGCATCCAAACCACAACGATAGTTCGTCAAGTTAGTGCCGTTTTAACCTTCTCAAGGATCGGGCGTAGCCACACTCGGTTCAACTAAAGTTGGAGAAACTGACACCCGCTAGACACCTGTGTGCAAAGCACGTCGGTAGAACCAGTCTCGCGTAAGCGTACGCGTAATGTCGGTCCGGGCCGCTTCATCCAACAATACTGCCGAACCAAAGTATGACATGCTGGTAAGCAGTATGACTTGTATCGCCCACAACTCACTTGTGTTCTACTCGTGCATATAACATCTACGCATAAAACCAGGCTCGGATGCCACTGTTGGGGAACGTAGTAATTTCAAAAAAAAATCCTACGCACACACAGGATCATGGTGATGCATAGCAACGAGAGGGGAGAGTTTTGTCCACGTACCCTTGTAGACCGAAAGCGGAAGCGTTTGCACAACGCGGTTGATGTAGTCGTACGTCTTCACGATCCGACCGATCAAGTACCAAGCATACGGCACCTCCGAGTTCATCACACGTTCAGCTCGATGACGTCCCTCGAACTCTGATCCAGCCGAGCTTTGAGGGAGAGTTTTTTTAGCACGACAGCATGGTGACGATGATGATGTTCTACCGACGCAGGGCTTCGCCTAAGCACCGCCATGATATTATCGAGGTGGACTATGGTGGAGGGGGGCACCGCACACGGCTAAAGAGATCCAAGATATCAATTGTTGTGTCTAGAGGTGCCCCCTGCCCCCGTATATAAAGGATCAAGGGGGGAGAGGCGGCCGGACAGGAGGAGGCGCGCCAGGGAGGAGTCCTAGTCCCACCGGGAGTAGGACTCCCTCCTTTCCTAGTTGGAGTAGGAGAAGGGGGAGGGAGGAGGGAGAGAGGAAGGAAAGGGGGGCGCCGCCCCCCTCCTTGTCCAATTCGGACTAGAGGGAGAGGGGGCACGCGGCCTGCCCTGGCCGCCCCTCCTCTTCTCCACTAAGTCCTATCTTGGCCCATTAAACCCCCACGGGGGGGGGGGGTGTCCGGTAACCTCCGGTACTCCGGTAAAATCCCGATTTCACCCGGAACATTTCCGATATCCAAATATAGGCTTCCAATATATCAATCTTTATGTCTCGACCATTTCAAGACTCCTCGTCATGTTCGTGATCACATCCGGGACTCCGAACTTCCTTCGGTACATCAAAACACATAAACTCATAATATAACCGTCATCGAACTTTAAGCGTGCGGACCCTACGGGTTCGAGAACTATGTAGACATGACCGAGACACGTCTCCGATCAATAACCAATAGCATAATCTGGATGCTCATATTGGCTCCTACATATTCTATGAAGATCTTTATCGGTCAAACCGCATAACAACATACGTTGTTCCTTTTGTCATCGGTATGTTACTTGCCCGAGATTCGATCATCGGTATCTCAATACCTAGTTCAATCTCGTTACCGGCAAGTCTCTTTACTCGTTCCGTAACACATCATCCTGCAACTAACTCATTAGTTACAATGCTTGCAAGGCTTAAGTGATGTGTATTACCAAGTGAGCCCAGAGATACCTCTCCGACAATCGGAGTGACAAATCCTAATCTCGAAATACGCCAACCCAACAAGTACCTTCGGAGACACCTGTAGAGCACCTTTATAATCACCCAGTTACATTGTGACGTTTGGTAGCACACAAAGTGTTCCTCCGGTAAACGGGAGTTGCATAATCTCATAGTCATAGGAACATGTATAGTCATGAAGAAAGCAATAGCAACAAACTAAACGATCAAGTGCTAAGCCAATGGAGTGGGTCAAGTCAATCACATCATTCTCCTAATGATGTGATCTCGTTAACCAAATGACAACTCTTTGTCTATGGCTAGGAAACATAACCATCTTTGAAGCTAGTCAAGTAGAGGCATACTAGTGACACTCTGTTTGTTTATGTATTGACACATGTATCATGTTTCCGGTTAATAAAATTCTAGCATGAGTAATAAACATTTATCATGATATAAGGAAATAAATAATAACTTTATTATTGCCTATAGGGCATATTTCCTTCATAAATATTTATCATGAAATAAGGATATAAATAATAACTTTATTATTGCCTCTAGGGCATATTTGCTTCAATTATGGCTTTCAAGAAACCAAGATGGAGCATTAAGTAAAGATGTTGGTTTACCAAGATGAAGCTCAAAGATTATCTAGTTGGTCAACTCACAAAGTACAATCTTTATACCATGTGCGATCAAGTGATCTAGTGGTATGGTAAGTAATTGTGAAATTTGCTTTGTTACCTAACCCATGCTATGTGTTTGTTATGTCTATGTGGGTTAGGTTTTTCTCATGGGCTTGCATCAAAAGGAAAGATTTCAAGTAGCCTATGTGTGGATGACATCAAGTGGTGATGGTCATCAAGTTCGAGGAGTCCAAGTGCAAGATGAGAAGCCGAAGGTTATATGCTTTGAAGCTTGCAGTCCACATCATGATAATGTGCATGTGAAGATGGGCTTAAGTTAAGCCTTCCCTCATTGCAATATGAGGAAGCATTTCGAGTATCTTCACCAAGTGATTGTGGACAAAGAAAAAGATTCCAAATTGAGGCAAGAATTAAAGTCATCATCAAGCTCGAGTGGAATGTGCAAGGCAAAGGTATACCTCGGCTAGGTTTTCCTAGTTTTGCCGGTCTCATGGTGCTTGGAGGGAGACCGAATTATAGGTTTGATAGCTGTACTATCAAGAGGGACTTTCGGGCGAGTAGCTTGATCACATCACATAAAGAGAGCTCAAACATTTGCATAATTCTTTCTTGTTGATCTTGGGTGGTTCTCCATGTGAGGACCTTGGGATTTTCCATAGCTTTAAAATGAGCCCAAGATCATCGAATTCGGAGTTCATATGCCAAAGTTATGCATGTTTTGGGCTGCTTCTATCATGCGCCCGGGACCCCATGGGCACGGGGTGCCCAGGGAGTATCCGTTGGAGCCCCAACGGATAGTTTTGGAAGTTGGCTATATAAGAGCCCTTCCTCCCCACCGTTTTGGGGGTGGTTTATACACTTTCTAAACATCATTTCGAGCATCATACCACCTCTCCCAAACCCCTATCCCCCATCTACGTGAAGGGGGATTTGTGGATGGATCTTGGAGTCATTTGTTGATTTCCGCCATTGCATCCCCTCTCTTCAATCTCCTACTTTCGAGGGTGCATCTTGTGAGATTGAGAGAGTGAGTTGAGCATTTGTTGCTTGACCTTGCATTACATTTGTTGCATTGGTTTGGGCTCCCCACATCGATTTGTTCGAGTGAGAGGCCGTGAGTTTATTACTCTTGGAGGCTTCCGCCTCCTAGATGATTTCATGATATATTGAGAAGTTTGTGAAGAGGCCTAGGTGGCCAAGGTTCCTCCGGAAGCTTCCTTTTGTGGTGTGCTCCAGGGAAGGGTGTGAAGTGGCCTACATGGTCAATTTCCTCCGGAAGCTTCCGTGTTTGTGGTGTGCTTCGGAGAAGATTGTAAAGGTGTGGTGGTTGAGGGAGTCCTGGATTAGGGGGTCCTCGGGTGTCCGAGCTGTGTGATATGGGCTGGATGGATGGGCCGTGGAGATACAAGGTAGAAGGCCTTCCCCCGTGTCCGGATGGGACTCTCCTATGCGTGGATGGCTAGATTGGCATCCGAATATGTAATTTCCTTCTTCTGCAAGCCGACTCTGTACAACCCTAGGCCCCTCCGGTCTATATATAAACTGGAGGGTTTAGTCCGTAGAGGCTATCAGAATTCATACAGGCTAGACATCTAGGGGTTTAGCCATTATGATCTCGAGGTAGATCAACTTTTGTAACCCCTATACCCATCAAAGACAATCAAGCAGGAAGTAGGGTTTTACCTCCATTAAGAGGGCCCGAACCTAGGTAAACATCGTATCCCCTTTGTCTCCTATTATCTTCGATCCCCAGGCACACAGTTCAGGACCCCCTACCCGAGATCGGCCATTTTTGACACCGACAGTGGTGCTTTCATTGAGAGTTCCACTATGCCGTCGGCAGAAGGTTTGATGGCTCGTTCGATCATCAACAACGATGTTGTTTCCAGGGAAACTTTCCTCCCTGCTCAACTTTTTGTGTTTGGCGGCTTTGTCTTGCGTGCCAATTCAATTGGTCACCTTGAACAGATCGACAGCTACGCCCCTGGTCATCAGATCAGATTCAGGAGCCTGAATTACGTCACTGATATCCAAGGAGACTTGATCTTCGAAGGGTTCATGGCCCCGACCACTATTCCTCATCTCCAAGAAGAAAACCCATCGGACCCATCACCAGGCACCGCTCAAAGACCAACTACCATCCCTGCCCTGGCCATAGATCCAGAGCAGATCACATCATCCAAAGATGGGAGTTTGAAACCCACCGGATTCTGTCCTACTACGGAGCTCTTTGCCGGAGACCCAGAGGCGACCATATCTTCGGCAAGCCTGGAATCAAGCAAGACACTCCCTATCATTTGAGAGCCAAACTCACCCCTGGAGGCTAGCTCCGAACTCTCAAGGTCTACGCCCATTGAGCATGTCCAGGTGTCATGTACCATGCCCACCTCCGCAGGACCTCGGTTCCCCATCCGGCCTTCGCTCCTAAGCGAGGCCTTGGACTTAATGCGATCCCTCGCCATCACAGAGGTATCATCTCCGAATTGCGCCCGGCCCGGAATAGGGGTTGAGAGCGGGGAATTTTGCTCCCCACCCACCACCCACTTAATAGCCATTGTCAAAGACTTAACCGACATGCTAGATTACGCCCCCGAAGACATCGACGGTATGGACGATGATGCCGGAGACAAACCAGGCCAAGACCCGCCATTTACCGGGCGCTGGACGACCACCTCCACATACGATGTGTATATGGTGGATACACCTAAAAAGGATGACGATGGCGGCAGGAAGGATCCGAGCGAGGACAAGCCCGACAAGGCACCACCGAAACATCAACGACAGCGGCCCCGCTCAAAATCGCGTCGCAAAAAGGAAAGCAATACTAGCACCGGATACAATAACACTCCGGATGATGCCAAAGATCCCAAAGACCCCCGCAGAGCCTGCGTCCGAGCAGGATGATTGAGAGGAGGGACAAGTTAACCCCGATGAGCCGGTCGGGAATGAGGATTCAGAGGATAGTAACTATCTACCGATCTCCGAGGAGGATGTCAGCCTCGGCAACGAAGACTTCATCGTGCGAGAGAAACCCCTCGAGCAAGAGCGCTTTAAGTGGCAGCTAATCGCAACTACGAGAAGCCTAAAAAAGAAGCAATAATAGCTCCAAGACGAACAACATACACTCAATGATAGATGGACCCAGGTCCTAGCTGCTGAAGAATATGGCCTCGAGCACCCAACAAAGAGTTATCCAAAGCGTTGGCTACTGCCACAATTCGATGACGAGGCCCTTGAGCCAATACCATCAAGATATAATCATGCGGATGAATCAGACCGACCACCACGTGGGCGAGACAAAGCGGCCACTTATGCCGAACACCAGCCCGCACCACCTCGCCATCGAGGCAAAGAGGTAGCAGCTCCGGGCTACACCTACGACTTATGCTAGGACCTGGAAAATAGAGCCGGTTAGGCCAGATCAATTTATGGATCAAGGGGGCGTGCTCCAACGCGCGACGACTAAGGGAGTCCTGGACTAAGGGGTCCTCGGGCGTCCGACCTGATAGCCATGGGCCGGACTGATGGGCTGTGAAGATACGAAGACCGAAGACTGCACCCGTGTCTGGAGGGGACTCTCCTTGGCGTGGAAGGCAAGCTTGGCGATCAAATAAGTAGATTCCTTTGTTTGTAACCGACCTTATGTAACCCTAGATCCTCCCGGTGTCTATATAAACCGGAGGACTTAGTCCGGAGGGAGAGATATTCATTACGATAATCATAGCCAGGTTAGACTCTTAGGGTTTAGCCATTACAATCTCGTGGTAGATCAACTCTTGTAATACTCATATTCATCAAGATCAATCAAGCATGACGTAGGGTATTACCTCCATAGAGAGGGCCCGAACTTGGGTAAAACATTGTGTCATGTGTCTCCTGTTACCATCAACCTTAGACGCACAGTTCGGGACCCCCTACCCGAGATCCGCCGGTTTTGACACCGACATTGGTGCTTTCATTGAGAGTTCCGCTATGCCGTCCCTAAAAGGTTTGATGGCCCCTTCAATTGTCAACAATGACGCTGTCCAAGGCAATACCTTCCTTCATGGACATATCTTCGTGTTCGGCGGCTTCACACTGCGGGCCAACTCGCTTGGCCATCTGGAGTAGATCGATAGCTACGCCCTTGGCCACCAGGTCAGATTTGGGAGCTTGAACTACATTTCGAACATCCGTGGAGACTTGATATTCGCTGGATTCGAGACCACGGCAACCACTCCTGGTCACCCTGATGGACATGACCTAAATCTGTCATCGGACCGCATCCAGGAGATAGCTCCTGTAATCGCTCTGGCCTTAGATCCGGAGCAGACTGCGACATCCAAGGATGAGAAACTCGACCCCGCCACGAAGGCCATAGATTCCTCTACATTGGAGTCACACATATACTTAATCTCACATGATACCTGTGCCACCAGAACTCCGGACTCGTCTCCGGTCATAGGTTCTAAACCATGTGAGCATGCAGACGCCGAACTTGATCATTTATCGATCTTCGAATTCAGCGCCGCAGACATCTTCTAGCACTCACCTTTGGGTGACGTGCTAAACTCATTAAAAACCTGTCCTTGGTGGGGGACTCACAGCCGAACTATGTCCGGTTCGAACTAGGGGCTGACGATGGAGAATTTTGCTTCCCACCCGCCACCCACTCCATAGCCACGGTCGAGGATTTAACCGACACGCTTGATTACGACTCCGAAGACATCAATGGTATGGATGACGATGCTGATGAGGAGCAAAACCAAAATCCACCATTTACTAGATGCTGGACGCCCACTTCTTCGTACGATGTGTACATGGTGGATACACCCAAAACAACCAACGACGATGACAAAGAAAATCCAGTCGAGGATAAGCCTCTTGGGACACAGCCTAAGCGCCGATGTCAGCGGCGCCGCTCTAAAACACGCCATAGCAAGGACAGCAACACCAGCACGGGAGAAGATAATACTCCGGACGGTGCCGAAGACAATGAAGACCCCGTTGAAGCAACTTTCGAACAAGAAGAACGGGAAGATGGGCAAGTTAGCCCCGACGAACAGGCCATAAATGAGGCCTCAGAGGACAGTAATTATCTTCCGCTCTCCGAGGATGAGGTGAGCCTCGGCAATGAGGAGTTCATCGTGCCTGAGGAACCTCTCGAGCAGGAGCGCTTCAAGAGCCAACTAATAGCCACTGCAAGAAGCCTGAAAAAGAAGCAGCAACAGCTTCAAGCTGATCAAGATCTGCTAAATGATAGATGGACTGATATCCTGGCAGCCAAAGAATACGGCCTAAAGCACCCAGCCAAAAGTTACCCGAAGCGCAAATTGCTGCCTCAGTTTAATGATGAGGCGCTGGTGCCCATACCATCATCACGCAATGGGGCCGACCAACCACCACGTGGTCAAGATGAAATGACAACTCAAGCCGAACACCAGCCCGCCCCGCCTCGTTATAAAGGCAGAGATAAAACAACTCATGGTCACACATCTGACCTCCGGCAGGACCCTAACAACAGGGCAAGGCATACCAGATCGATCTACGGATCACGAGGACGTACCTGGACACGTGTCGATGGCTATCTATTCGAACGTGACAAGCCTAGTCATGCACGGGTCGAACACTGCTGACGGACTCCATCGGAGCTACGTTGCAATGGGGCCCAATATAGAGGCGCCACACACCCTCTTTGCTTCATTGACGAAGTAATGGATCACGAATTCCCAGAAGGGTTTAAACCCATAAATATCGAATCATACGATGGAACAACTGACCCCGCAGTGTGGATCGAGGACTTTATTCTCCACATTCATATGGCTCGTGGAGATGATCTCCACGCCATCAAATACCTACCTTTAAAACTCAAAGGGCCAGCTCGGCACTGGTTAAACAGTCTACCTGAAAATTCTATTGGCAGCTAGGAGGACTTGGAAGAGGCCTTCCTTGACAACTTCCAAGGTACATATGTTTGGCCACCAGATGCCGATGACTTAAGTCACATTGTCCAGCAACCCAGAGAGTTAGCCATGAAGCTTTGGACTAGGTTCTTAGTTAAAAAGAACCAAATCATCGACTGTCCGGATGTGGAAGCCCTAGCGGCCTTCAAGCACAGCATCTGGGATGAGTGGCTCGCTCGCCACCTCGGTCAAGAAAAACCAAAATCTATGCCAGCCCTTACCGCTCTGATGACCCGTTTTGCGCGGGCGAAGACAACTGGCTCGCTCGTAGAAGCAATAGCGCCAGCGACCCGGGCACTTCCGAAGTCCGGGACAGCAATGGTAAACCATGACACAGCAAAAACAAACGCCACAATGATAATGAAAGAACGCATGACACCGCGGTTAACGCCGGATTCAGCGGCCCCAAATCCGGTCAACGGAAGAAGCCATTTAAGGCAGACAGAGATGGACCATCCAATTTGGACAAGATATTGGACCGGCCCTGCCAGATTCATGGCCACCCCAACAAACCAGCTAATCATACCAACAGAAGTTGTTGGGTCTTCAAGCAGGCCCGCAAGCTCAATGCCGAACACAAGGGGAGGAGGACACCGGGCGATAGCGATGACGAAGATGCTCACCAACCAAATACCGGGGGTCAGAAGCAATTTCCCCCTGAAGTGAAAACAGTGAATATGGTATACACGCCATACGACTATACAGGGGAACATGAGAAACACTCCCTCCGGACTAAGGATCACACTACGACACCCTTAGGCAAAGCACAAAGCGGTCTCATTAAACCGCATACCTCGTCGGCCATTAAGCCACGACCTCCATTCAACAAGATCGACCAAGTTCGGTGCAGGACTAGCAGTTCGGCTTCCGCCGTCCACCTCACATACCCGCGAAATCTATATCGTGCATACATAACTATGAACTTCAAATAGCCTGGACATCGGTGGAAGCATAACACGGACGGATCCACAAGTACTCCCATAAACTACTCCCTTTTCCCCCTTTTTTTTCTAAATTACTCTTTCTTTTCCATTATCCTTTGCCACAGGTAGCGCACAAGCTGGTCATATCATGGACTGTATCAGAGTCCGGGTTCATAAATCCACCCAAAGGGTACTCCTGTTAAGGAGGCCCTCCACCGAGGAAAGGCGACGCAGACATGCGACAGGAGGTCCAAAATAACTTTTGTAGACCGCACTCTCTATTTCAAGCCTGTAAAGTGCCTTTTTCCTCCGCCTTCGACCCCTGGCATATAAAATAGCCGGGGTTGCGGCTTTGTTATCTATATAAATGATTGGCACATCACTCAAATCCCAGTAAAAATAATCCACTGTCAGTGTCAAAACCGGCGGATCTCGGGTAGGGGGTCCCGAACTGTGCGTCTAGGCCGGATGGTAACAAGAGGCAAGGGACACGAAGTTTTACCCAGGTTCGGGCCCTCTCGATGGAGGTAAAACCCTACGTCCTGCTTGATTAATATTGATGATATGGGTAGTACAAGAGTAGATCTACCACGAGATCACAGAGGCTAAACCCTAGAAGCTAGCCTATGGTATGATTGTTGATGTGTATGTTGTCCTACGGACTAAAACCCCCCGGTTTATATAGACACCGGAGAGGGTTAGGGTTACATAGAGTCGGTTACAATGGTAGGAGATCTTCATATCCGTATCGCCAAGCTTGCCTTCCACGCCAAGGAAAGTCCCTTCCGGACACGGGATGGAGTCTTCAATCTTGTATCTTCATAGTCCAGGAGTCCGGCTGAAGGTATAGTCCGGCCATCCGGACACCCCCTAATCCAGGACTCCCTCAGTAGCCCCTGAACCAGGCTTCAATGACGACGAGTACGGCGCGCAGATTGTCTTCGGCATTGCAAGGCGGGTTCCTCCTCCAAGTACTTTATAGAAGATTTTAAACACAAAGATAGTGTCCGGCTCTGCAAAATAAGTTTTCCACATATTGCCATAGAGAGAACAATATTTACACAAATCTAATCTGCTGACGTATTCCGTAGCGTGACACACCACGGCCAAGCCTTTATCCGAGTCGTTTCATTATCCCACCTCAGCGCGTTATGCGAGGCAGTTTCCTTGGCACGTCTTGTCAAAGCAGAGATCGTGTCCCCTTATTCCGGGATTCTCATCAATACGGGCGTGGGTAACCCAACCGCTTCTAGGACTCCTAGATCATAGGCAAGTCCAAACGGACACGGAGAGGACGCTCGATATCCACCCTCTTTATAAAGGGACGAGGCCTTTTATTTTTCCCTCCCGTGCTCAATCGAATCCTTCCCCCACCTCAAGCTCAAACGCCCGAAGTTCAGGTCAGGTGCTCCGAACCTTCATTCATGTCTGGATCTAGCCTTCAAGGCCGATGGGTGCCTTCTTCCGTCATGGAAGAAGACGTCAAAAAGTTGAGGGAGGCCAGATATCTGACCGCCGAGATTCTGCATCGGCTGCCTCCCCGGGGGCAGGCCGTCCCCTCCCCCGAACCCAACGAGAGCGTCGTGTTCGTCTCCCACTTCCTCCGAGGTCTAGGCCTTGCATTGGATCCTTTTGTCAGGGGCTTGATGTTTTACTACGGGCTAGATTTCCATGATCTAGCTCCGGACTCCTTTCTTCATATCACGACATTTATTGTTGTGTGCGAGGCCTTCCTCCGGGTTACCCCTCACTTTGGCCTATGGCTCAAGACCTTTGAAGTAAAACCAAAGATGATCGAGGGGCAACATGCGGAGTGTGGAGGCGCCTCAATACACAAGATGACGGGAGCTGCATGGCCCAAAGGTTCCATTCCAGAGGTGTCTGAATTATGGCAACAGGAGTGGTTCTACATCACAGCTCCTAGAAGTGCCAAGTGGGCGGCCGCCCCTGTCTTCCGCCCGGGCCCTCCACCACCGCTGATGTCATGTATTAGCAGAGGATTGAGCTGGGGTCCGGCCAAGGACGTGCCTATACTGCAAAGCCGCATTCAAGATCTCTTTAATGGAGATTTCAGTTTGGTTGCGGTAACACAAGTTATGCTGGTTCGTCAAGTCCATCCTTGCAAACGCCGGCCTCTTCGCTTGTGGGATTTCAATCCCGAGGGACCGTGCGCCATTCAAAATTTCCTCGGCCTGACGCACGAGGAGATGTACGAGTCGTTCTTCGGACCTCAAGTGGAGTGTTCGGAAATCACCGAGGACGCGGGCCTGAGTAGAAACCGCGCCGCCGAACAGGTAAGGCGACTTCCGACCGAGCGTACTACCTCTCCTTTGATGCGAAGTTATTTTTGAGAGTTCGCTTTTTGACCAGGACTGGCTAACGAAGGCGAAGTTGATTCGGTGCTCGGCCCCCCTCCCTGAGGGTTTGGAAAATCCAATATTGGAAAAGATGCTCCAGACCGCACCCTGCCCGGAGCCCTTGAAGGAAAATGCGGGCGGTCGCAGGCCCCCAATGCTGGCCGCTCTAGCCGAGGGAGCGAGCGTCTCCATGAAGGAAGATGATCAGAAGAGGAAAAGGATTGCGTTCGGGGATTCGGAAGCCGAAGCTTCCAAACGGGAGAAGAAGTCTCCCACAGAGGGTCCTACCCCGGGGGGTGCAGTTGCTGCACAAAGTCCGGGTGGGATCAATTCTTCCTCGAGTCGTAAGTGACCCAAAGTACTTTAATAGTACAGATATGCCGTCTTTTCTTCTGAGAAAATAACCACTACATATATCTTTGCAGTTCGGGCCTTAGCCCCTCTCAGATGAGCTCGTCTTCGGGGGATCTTCTTCCGGAGATGATGGAGAGCGAAACGCCTCCTCCGGACTCCTCCGCTCCAAAAGCGGGCGATCCTGAAGTGTCGTCGCGGAGGGTCTCTCCGGGTCCGGTGAGGCCAGAAGATAATTCCGTCGACCCCCGAAGCTTCCCGTGTCCGGCTCCCTAAGAGAGCAGGCAAACGAGTCCGGCACCATCTAGTGTATGGTCGGATGTTCTGAGGGAGTTGGTGGGGCGAGCGGCCATCTCAGATGAACACCGTGTGCTGATGAATATGGTGATGGAGAGAATCTCGTCCGCCGAAAGAGGATTGCATAAAGCTTTTATGAGTCTACTAACAGGTTTTGAGGTACGTAAAATAATGTATGATAGTCCTGCACATGCTAAGTGTGCCCTGTGTAGATAGTAGCCCCTGAGACTCTGGTTGTCGTTGGGAACGATGATGATCAGAGGATCATAATCCCAAGTAGTAACCATACTGCTTTTATGAGAAGGTGATGGAAGCTCCGGTGGCTAGCCGGACTAGCAAGTTTGCCCATTTAAAACGGCAGTTGGATGCGGCAGACGCCGACATCGAGCTTGTTAACAAAAGGCTTGACGAGGTGCAGGGTAGGTGTTATTATCTGGTAAACGCCGCATAGTAAGAGCAGCATGAAGCCAGTATATTTAATATGTTATTACTGTAGATGGAGCTGCCACTGTTGAAGCCTTGCGGGCGGAACTTGCCCGAGCCAAGGAACAAGCGAGATTGGGTAATGCGGCTGCTTTGAAGGCGGCCGAATAGTTGCGAGCCGAGAAGGCCGCACATGGCGAGAGACGGGATAAGATGGCCAATATGGCCGTAGAATTAAAAGCCGCCGTCGACCGTTGCCGGGCTCTTGAAAAGGAAAACCAGGCGAAGGCATCGGACCTTGAGAAGGCTGCTGCAACGGGAAAAGACCTCCGCTCTGCTATGAGGGCAAAGAAGGAGGAGCTGCGGGAAGCCAGGGATATTGTAGCCGGGAAATCCTTTATGCTGTAGAGGAAGTTCGGAGATCCACGGTATGCCCCTCTGGATCGGCTATGGAGTTCGGAGGATGTGTATATGGATTTGGCGGCGAGCGTTGCTGATGCGGCCAAATACTTCCAGAGTCAGACGGACCGTGAAGTAGACCAGCTGTTTTGGAAACAATTCCTTTCTCCCGAGCGTCTGCTTTCATTGACGGACCAATTAGCCGAATGGGCCGAACTAAATAGGTTGTCCGGACTCTCCATGAGGTCTGTTGTGGATCAGCTATGGCCGGGAAGGTCGAAACCGAGCGGCTATTTCAGCTTGGTGCAGCAGTTCCTTGATGTGGTGCCGCGCATAAATGCGATGAAGAGGTCGGCGTGCATAGAAGGCGCACGAATGGCCTTTGCTCGTGCTAAAGCATACTGGGCAGAGATGGATGCTACCACTGTTGCAGTGCAGGATTCGGCCATAGGTCGAAGGGCTGCTGAGCACTACTTTGAGGAAGTTCTTGAGGGTGCTCGTTTGATAGAGACCCAGTGCTCAAAAAATATTATGTTTGAGTGACATGTAATCTCATTGTAAGCGAAATGCTTTTATAAATTTTCATAAGGCTACTTTTATACTTTTTCCTGAAAGTAATGTGATGCCTCCTGGGCGGCCGTTTATGTATACATGTGTATACCTGAAAGATTGCAGTCATCAGCTTCAACCCCCACACATATAATGCGGAGGTGTTTGCAGAAACACGCGTTCACACTTAACCCAACGTCTTGGTCCTATTAAGGAGGTGATAGAGGAGCGAGCGAGGCAACCGGACTATAATGCTTTAACACTTTCACTTAGCCATAGGAGTTTGACAGTGGGGCTACTAGATAGCCCCTGGTGGCTCCGCACTCTCCCGATCCCGGGGTGCGTGTATGCCTGGCCGGAAAGTGGCCCTTCGTTAAGGCGGAGGAATTCTAACATTCCCATGGGTCATCGAGTGGTTGACTAGTCTCGCGCTAGATCATGACAGTCACTTTCAACTTTCTCTACTGAGGTGCTCGTTCGGATGAACCAGTGCACAATTGCAGTAGTTCTCCTGGTGCTACCTTAGCCGGTAAAGTGGAACGTAAGGCACAAAAACACAGGAGCCGGGCAAACCCAACATTTGACCAAAGACAATGATTCGGAGCTGATGCATATAGGGCCAAACTCGCGACGCCGAACACTCCCTAAGGTATTCGGTCTTTGTGGTATAAACCGGGCCTAAATAATGGCCTTCGTAAGAAGCCCCTTATGTACAGGTACGTGCATTGGTCTGGCGTGGCCACATGCCAAGACGTCAGCATCCTTCTCAACGGTGGATATGTATCAACAAGAGACAGTAAAAAAGGTTTACACAGGGTCTTAATCTAAAAAGAATCCTTGGAGCGGGTCCCTGCTGCACGTCTGCGCCTGTGTCTCCGTTGTGCCATATCCTGGATGGGTGTGGCATGATGATCGTCTATAAAAGAGAGGAATTTAGGTGAAAAAGGTTGTCGTGCAAAAAGATAATTAAAGAAACTATGCATAATTCAAGATGAGGAGGAATGGCCACATGTCTGCGCGCGTTGAGCCCCTTGTAAATAGGGGTGTGACCATTTATTTGGTATAAGTAGCGGCGCCGGACTTGATTAGTTGTGTCTGAGGTCTTGACGACCTATGGGGCGCTTTGGCTAGTCCGGGCGCCTTTAGTGTGTGGCTGCCAAGGCAACCTCACTCTCTTCGGCGCGCAGAGATCGCTTGATATTTCCGTGCACTGAAATGATGCCGCGTGGACCGGGCATCTTGAGTGTGAAGGAGGCATAGTGTGGTATTGCATTAAAGTGAACGAAAGCTTCGCGCCCGAGCAGTGCTTGATAGCCACTTTGAAACAGAGCGATGTGGAAGGTTAAATGCTCGCTACGGAAGTTATCGAGGGATCCGAATATGACTTGTAGTAGGAGGGAGCCCGTACAATGAGCCCCTGGGCCTGGCGTTACTCCTTTAAAGGTCGTATTGCTATGGCGAATTTGTGTTGGGTCTAACCCCATCCCGCGGATTGTATCCTGGTATATTAGGTTTAGGCTGCTGCTGCCGTCCATCAAGACTCGTGTGAAGTGATATCCGCCAATTACTAGGTCTAATACCAAGGCAGCCATCCTGCATGTCGGATACTTGCTGAGTAATCACGATGGTCGAAAATGATCGGTTGAGACGACCATTGGCAGGACTTCGCGGTGACATGCACTTGGGTATATTTTCCTGGGGGTGCCGCAATTTTTTTCCCTTGATCATGTGTAGTACGTTTACTGTTTTGACTTCTGGTGGGAATTTCTTTTGTTCCCCAGTGTCTTGCTTGGGAGGCTCGTCCTCGTCTTCACTTGGTGTATCCTCCCCCTTGTGTACGGCGTTGAGCTTTGCGGACTGCTTGAAGACCCAACATTCTCTGTGGGTGTGATTAGCGGGCTTGCTAGGGGTACTATGTATCTGACATACCTGGTCCAGAATTTTGTTGAGGCTGGATGGTTCATCCCTGGTGCCTTTAGTGGGCGGCTTTTGACCTGGCTGGGAGCTTTTGAATCCGGCATTTACCGCCGTGCCCTTCGTGCTGTCTTCTTTATTCTGGCGTTTGCTATTGTTGTTGCGCCGTGATTTCCCGTTTCCATCTCTAACTTCAGATGTACTGGGGTCGCTGGTGCTGCATCTGGCTAGCCAGCTATCCTCACCCGCGCAAAAGTGGGTCATGAGGTTTGTTAATGCGGCCATTGTTCTCGGCTTATTTTGGCCGAGGTGTCTGGCGAGCCATTCGTCACGGACACTATGCTTGGAAGCTGCCAAGGCTTCGGCGTCCGGACAGTCGACAATCTGGTTCTTTTTAGTGAGTAACCTGTTCCAAAGCTTTCAGGCTGACTCTCCGGACTGTTGAGTTATATGACTCAAATCGTCCGCATCCGGAGGTTGGACATAAGTTCCTTGAAAATTTGCCCGAAAGGCATCTTCGAGCTCTTCCCAACTTCCAATGGAGCTTTCGGGGAGGCCTTTGAGCCAGTGACGAGCTGGCCCTTTGAGCTTGAGGGGTAAGTATTTGATGGCGTGGAGATCATCTCCTCGAGCCATATGGATATGAAGGATATAGTCCTCAATCCAAACCCCAGGGTCTGTTGTCCCATCGTATGCCTCTATGTGTACGGGCTTGAATCCATTTGGAAATTCATGGTCCAGCACCTCATCAGTGAAACATAGGGGGTGTGCGGCACCCCTGTAACTGGGTGTACCGCGTTGTTATGATGCTTGTTGTGCTGCATTGTATGCTAGGGCGCGCTTGCGTGGTCCATAGATGGATCTTGTTACGCCATCCTTTGGGTGCGAGCCCTCGCGTGGGTCGCGTGTTGTATTGTGAGCGGCATTGTATGCCATTCTGTGTTGATAGAGGGGTCGTCTATCCAACTAGGTGGTTGCTTTGATATTTGGTTGTGGGGGGTTGGAGGCCTCCTCATCGAATTCGGGTAGCAGCTTCCGCTTTGGGTAGCTCTTTGAGGGGTGATCGTCGCCGTACATTGCTGCTGTATTAAGTATTTTACTCCATCTGAATTGGAGTTTGTTTTGCGCGGCCTTGAGCCTTCGCTTCTGCTTTTTAAGGCTCCTTGCGGTGGCAACGAGCCTTTCGCGGGCATTCTGATGCTCCAGGTGCCTGTCCGACGTTATGTCGTCTGGACCATTATCCCTGATAGGATTTGTTTGTTTGGTTTGAATATCCGGATTGCCGTTGTCCGGCAGCGGTTCGCCCTGCTCCAGCGCTGGGTCTGTGTGATTGCTATTTCTGTCGAGGCGGGATTTGGGGCGGTGCTTGCATCGCCGTTTTGACTGCTTTTCGAGGGAACAGGCCTTCGGTGCGTCCTTCCTCTCCTCGTCGTCATCTTTTGGTGCATCCACCATGTATATGTCATATGACGAGGTGGCGTTCCAGGGCCCAACAGGCGCTGGTTCTTCATTGTCTCCTTCATCGGCGTCCATACCATCGATGTCTTCGGAGTCAAAGTCGAGCATGTCGGTTAAATCGTCGACAGTGGCTACAAAGTGGGTGATGGGTGGGCTTTGAATTTCTTCATCGTCCGTACTCCAACCTTGCAGACCGTAGTCCGGCCAGGGCTCTCCTGATAAAGAGAGAGACTTCAGTGACTTCAGGATATCACCGAAAGGCGAGTGCTGAAAGACGTCCGCGGCCGTGAACTCCATGATCGGCGCCCAATCGGATTCGATCGGCAGGGGCGCGGAGGGTTCGGAGTCCGGAGAAGAATCCGGCTCCATGGAGTCACGAGTCTCGCAGAGTACGGGGCTGGTGTTCGGCTCAACCGCCATTGGGATCACAACCCCCGAGGTGGCATCCAACCGCCCATCCTCGATCGGCGCGGTTGGCTCCGAACTAAGGGTCGGAGCCGATGCGGGTGCGGCCTCCAGGGCACTGTTCGGCGGCAGAGCTAGCTCATGCTTGTCGTGACAGTGCGGTGCGCTCGGCGGTGGTTCGAGTCCGTCGAAGATCAAGTCCCCGCGGATGTCAGCCGTGTAGTTTAAATTTCCGAATCTGACCTGACGGCCAGGGGCGTAGCTTTCGATCTGCTCTAGATGGCCAAGTGAATTGGCCCGCAGTGCGAAGCCGCCAAAGACGAAGATCTGTCCGGGGAGGAAGGTCTCACCCTGGACTGCATCGCCATTGATGATCGTAGGAGCCATCAGGCCTGACGGCGACGGCATAGAGGAACTCTCAATGAAAGCACCAATGTCGGTGTCAAAATCGGCGGATCTTGGGTAGGGGGTCCCGAACTGTGCGTCTAGGCCGGATGGTAACAGGAGGCAAGGGACACGAAGTTTTACCCAGGTTCGGGCCCTCTCGATGGAGGTAAAACCCTACGTCCTGCTTGATTAATATTGATGATATGGATAGTACAAGAGTAGATCTACCACGAGATCAGAGAGGCTAAACCCTAGAAGCTAGCCTATGGTATGATTGTTGATGTGTATGTTGTCCTATGGACTAAAACCCCCCGGTTTATATAGACACCAGAGAGGGTTAGGGTTACATAGAGTCGGTTACAATGGTAGGAGATCTTCATATCCGTATCGCCAAGCTTGCCTTCCACGCCAAGGAAAGTCCCTTCCGGACACGGGATGGAGTCTTCAATCTTGTATCTTCATAGTCCAGGAGTCCGGCTGAAGGTATAGTCCGGCCATCCGGACACCCCCTAATCCAGGACTCCCTCATCCACTCTTTTCTAAATAACCATGTTTACCCCTATGGTTGTTTCAAACATACACCTCGGTAGAACTTGCTAGGGGCTCGGTATGGGAACAAACGAGTTGCCGACAAAGTCCGAACAACTCTATAGCGTACTTCGGCGTCGCGAGTTTTGGCCTTATATGCATCAGCTCCGAATCTTGTCTTGGGTCAAAAGTTGGGTTTCCCGGCTCTTGTGTTTGCTACCTTACGTTCCGCTCTATCGGCCAGGGTAGTAAAGGGAGAACTATTGCGATTGTGCTTCCGGTTCACCTGGTTAAGCACCTCAGTAGAGAAAGCCGAAAACT
This sequence comes from Triticum urartu, assembly GCF_056163025.1. Classification (NCBI taxonomy): domain Eukaryota; kingdom Viridiplantae; phylum Streptophyta; class Magnoliopsida; order Poales; family Poaceae; genus Triticum; species Triticum urartu. Next base: position 115,955,487 of record NC_141875.1, on the reverse strand, counting down.
GACTATCATGATGCAGCGAGAGCTGGTCAAACACTCAATGACTTATTGGAATCTTTCGTGATTCCCACCGTGTCACATGAAGGACCTATTTCGGGTCAAATATGTAAACACATTATATGAGAGTATGCCACGTACATACCAGGGGCTATATCGTAGACCCACCATAAAACTCCTATGGCTAAGTGAAAGTGTTAACTCCCTATAGTCCGGTTGCCTGGTTCGCCGCACTGACACCTCCTTCATGGACCAAGACGTTGGGTCAAGAGTGATCAGATGCTTTTCCGAACACCCCCGTATTTCCTACAAGGGGGCTGAAGCCGACGACTGGAAAACTTTCAGAACATATACAAACGGCCGCACAGGAGGAACAAAAGCCTTTAAGCAAAACTAAAATATAGATTGATTATAAAAATTGTCTTTTACAATTCGTAAAGAGTTCACTCGAATATTATGCCTTTCGAACACTGACCCTCTATCAAGCGGGCAGCCTCTAAGACGTCCTCAAAGTAATGCTCTGGTGCATGATGGTCCTTGCCCTTGGGTGGACCCTTCGCTGCAACATCGATGGCCCTCATCTTCCCCCAGTATGTCTTGACTCGGGCAAAGGCCATCCGTGCACCTTCAATGCACGTCGACCGCTTCACGACATCGACACGTGGCACTGCATCAGCAAGCCGCTGCACCAAACCGAAGTAGCTATTCGGAACAGGCTCAGTCGGCCATAGCTGGAGTATGACGTTCTTCATGGCAGCACCGGACATCCTATGAAGCTCGGCCCATTGGGACATCTGTTCATTAAGCAGTAGAGGGCGTTTTGATGCACCAAATTGTGATCACAAAATCTTATATGTTGCATATCCCTCTTGCGCTTGCTAACACTGCGCCGCATCGGAAGAACTCTTCGGCAGGTCCAAAAACACGTCTGGAGAGCTCCACACTTGGTTAAGCTGAGCATAATTCGGATCGCCGGACTTAGTTTGCAATAAAAAGGGCTTACCAACCGTGATCTCCCCAGCTTGCCGGATCTCTTCCCGGGCCGCTCTAGATTCGGACCGGGCTTCTCTTGCCTCTCGTTAGGCCTTGTCAAGATCAGCCATTTTGGCTTTATTATCGCTCTCAAGAAATCCGCAGCGGCTAGCAGCCTCCTTTAGTTCAAGAGTCATCGAGGATATTTTCTCCTCGTATTGGTGCCGAGCAGCCTGTTCGGCCTTTAACTCGGTAGATGCCTTTTCGGCAGCCGCATTACTAATCTGGGCCTGCTCCTTGGCCCGGGCTAGCTCAGCTCGAAGGATCTCGACCGCGGCAGCACCATCTACAGATATGTACATCTTATTACACAAATATTCATGCTTATATTGTAAACACGTGCATAGTATGGTTGCCCCAAAAACATACCTTGCGCCTCGTCAAGCCGCTTGTTGATAAGCGCGATATCATTATCCGCCTCATCAATCTTGTGTTGCAACTCTGCAACCTCTATAGTCCGAATAGTTTCCGGGGAGGTCACAACTTGTGTTCTAATTAATCATATTATTTCCTGGGCATATATTTTGATCCTCTGATCGCCTCCCTCGGGAAGCCAATCAGAGTCTCAGGGGCTACTATCTATACACAGGTGTAGTTTGTGAATAAAACACAATCGGACATATTGCAGTACAAACCTCGAAGCCTCTTAGCAGGCCCACGAAGGCCTCATTCAATCCACTTTTCATGGACAGGACCTTTTCGACCACCGCGCTCATCAAGGTACGATGTTCCTCTAAGACGGACGCCTACTGCAGCATGTTCGTCAATATATCCGGCGCCTCTTGGTCTCCAGAAGCTGCTGTAGGAGTACGGCCTCCCTTTGAAGGGGTCCGTTTATTCGTATCCGGCCATAGACCGGACTGTTCGGAGCCTTCATTGTTGGTCCCGGACCCTGGGCCTCCGAAGTATCACCTTCAAACAGTTTCTTCATCCCTTGCACCACTTGTTGATCGGGGGAGACCCTTCACGATGATACCTCGAAGTCGTTCGCCCTATTGGGCGAGGAGACCGGTGGAGGCGTCTCGCTTTCCATCATCTCCGGGAGAAGGTCCCCCGAGGAAGAGGACCGTTGAAGAATATTGCATGCCGAACAACAAAAAACATATATTCTAGACGTTATAAGAAAGGAACGGGACATATTTAAAACACCCTTGTTCACTTACGATTTGGCCTGAGGCTTGTCCTCGTCATGGGACTGCGCGATGATGTCGTCCTCCAAGCCCGAGCCACCCGACGGAGGCATCTTGCCTCGCTTAGGAGCCTTTTCTCCCAATCTTCGGAGGCGGCCCTTTTCTTTCCATAGGGGGAAGAGACGTTGACTTCCCCTTCATTTTTGTCTTCGGACGATGGAATCTTGATTCCCCCAGACACAAGCTCTGATGTCCCTTCGGGATGGAGGCCATCTTTGGCCCTCCCACTCTCCGCCTTGTCCTCCTTCACAGGCATCTGGTATGGTGCTGGGCCCAGCATCCTTGTTAATATAGGATCTGCTGAACCTTCAGGAAGGGGGGCCGAACACCTGATTAGTTTCGCTTTCTTTATCCAGCCTTGAAAGAAGATAGTTTGCTCAGTAACGCGTTACATCATATTTAAACATAAAGTGTTCAGAAGTCAAGTGCTTACCGGGGTGTCCGGACGGTTGCATTCGAGGCCTGCGTCCTCAGTGGTGTCCGGCCAATGTTTTCGTTTCCCAAAAAAAACTTCCACATCCCTTTGTGCGTGACGCCGAAGAAGTGATGGAGGGTTCGTGGTCCTTCCGGATTAAACTCCCACATGCGGAGAGGCCTGCACTCGCACAACAGAGTTCGGCGGACTAGCATTACTTGAATCACGTTGACAAGATCGATGTCCTTCTCAAGAAGGGTTCGGATGCGGCTCTATAGAGTCTACACTTCATCAACTGATCTCTAGTCCAGCCCCTTGTTGATCCATGATGCAAGCTGTAACGGAGGGCTGGAACGGAACGCAGGTATAGCTGCCCACTTGGTACTATGAGGTTCCGTGACGTAAAACCACTCTCGCAGCCATTGGTTGGAAGTTTCGGTGAAAGAGCCTTTTGGCCAGGGAGTGCTGGTAAGCTTGCTCACTATAGCACCGTCGCACTCCACCTGTTCCCCATCGACTACCTTCGGCTTCACACTAAAGGTCTTGAGCCATAAGCCGATGTGTGGGGGTATTCGGAGAAGGCCTCGCACGTAATGATAAATGCCGAGACGTGGAGGAAAGACTCTGGGGCTAGATCATGAAAATCTAGCCCATAATATAACATTAGCCCCTGGACGAAGGGGTGAAGAGAGAATCCTAGCCCTCGGAGGAAGTGAGAGGTGAATACAACCCTCTCACCGGATCTGGGGGTCGGAATAACCTGTCCTTGAACAGGAAGCATGTGGGGATCTCCGCGGTCAGGTATCTGGCCGCCCAAAGCTTCGCGATATTCTCCTCTGTAACGGAGGAAGCCACCCATCGGCCTTGAGGGCTGGGCCCGGACATGATGGGGAATCTTGGAGCAGTGAAGTCGAACCTTGGGTGCTAGAACTTGAGGTTGGAAAGGCCAAGGAGAGGTTTGGCGTAAAAAGACGGCCCTTGATTCCTTTATAAAGGCACCGGGTATTGAACGCCTCCTCCTGAGCCTGAAGACTTGCCTATTCCTAAGTAATCTTTCCAATAGAACGGTTGGGTTACCCACGCTTGCATTGATGAGAATCCCGCAATAAGGGGACACGATCTCTGCTTCGACAGGACGTGCCAATAACAACCACGCCTCGAAACGTGGAACGGCGGGACAGGAAACGGTTCAAAATAAATGACCGGTCGAGCGTGACATCACGTTATGAAAATTATCAGCAGATTGGCCTCGCGAAATACTATACTCTCTGTGACTGCGGAACTTGTGTTACAGGTCCGGACACGTTCAATACGTCTGAAGACTATCTTGGAGTTCAGAAGGGGGAACCTGCCTTGCAATGCCGAAGACAGATCTACGCGCCGGATACCTTGTCATTGAAGCCAGGTTCAGGGGCTACTGAGGGAGTCCTGGACTAAGGGGTCCTCGGGTGTCCGGCCCGATAGCCATGGGTCGGACTGATGGGCTGTGAAGACACGAAGACCGAAGACTGCACCCGTGTCCGGACGGGACTCTCCTTAGCGTGGAAGGCAAGCTTGGCAATCAAATAAGTAGATTCCTTTCTTTGTAACCGACCCCATGTAACCCTAGATCCTCCCGGTGTCTATATAAACCGGAGGACTTAGTCCAGAGGGAGAGATATTCATTACGATAATCATAGCCAGGTTAGACTCTTAGGGTTTAGCCATTACGATCTCGTGGTAGATTAACTCTTGTAGTACTCATATTCATCAAGATCAATCAAGCAGGACGTAGGGTATTACCTCCATAGAGAGGGCCTGAACCTGGGTAAAACATCGTGTCCCCTATCTCCTATTACCATCGACCTTAGACGCACAGTTCGGGACCCCCTACCCGAGATCCGCCGGTTTTGACACCAACAACGACGACCATCAAGCCTGGCGCGATAAGCATAACCTCACTCGGGCCGAAAACTGAACACGATGTCATCCGAACTCCATCACAATGTCACCCGATATAGAGGCGCCACACAACCCTTATGCTTTACCGATGAGGTAATGCTGCACCAGTTCCCAGAAGGGTTTAAACCCGTAAGCATTGAAGCATATGATGGAACGACAGATCCCGCGGTATGGATTGAAGATTTTCTTCTCCATATTCACATGGCTCACGGTGACGATCTCCACGCCATTAAATACCCCCCTAAAGCTAAAAGGACTAGCACGACACTGGTTAAACAGCCTACCGGAGAACTCTATTGGTAGCTGGGAAAATTTGGAGGATGCATTTCGAAACAACTTACAAGGTACTTATGTCCGGCCACCGGACGCCGATGACCTTAGCCACATAGTCCAGCAACCCGGAGAGTCAGCCCGCAAACTCTGGACTTGGTTCTTAATTAAAAACAACCAAATCACCGACTGTCCGGACGCTGAAGCCCTAGCGGCCTTTAAACATAGCGTCGTGAAGAATGGCTTACCCGACACCTCGGCCAAGAAAAGCCGAAATCTATAGCAGATCTTACCGCACTCATGACCCGCTTCTGCACGGGAGAAGACAACTCACTACTTCAGGATGCTGCTAACGCGACACTACGATCAGAGACCCTTCGAGAAACTATGTGCGATGCAATAATCGCAAACGGTGGTGTATGAAAACCGTCAAAAAAGGTGAAAACATTTCCTATGGAGGATGCATCAAACACGGTTCAGATTTTAGTTGCGTGTGTGATGAAGGACATACGGTTCAGTTCAATTAACTGTTTGTGATGAGGAGGAACAAAAGAAACGGGCAGCCAGATGAAGGCGTGTGCGATACACAACATACGGTTCACTCGGATGAACTGTTTGTGATTAGGCAACACAAAAGAAACGGGAAGCCAGATGAAGGTGTGTGCGATATACAACATACGGTTCACTCGGATGAACTGTTTGTGATTAGGCAACACAAAAGAAACAGCTAGCCAGATCAAGGTGTGTGCGATATACGGCATGCGGTTCACTCGAATGAACTGTTTGCATTGACACAAGAGAACATCAACGGTTCAACTTAACAAGACGTGTGTGTTGTGCGATGGGATTGCATGCGGTTCACTCGGCTCTTGTCGTCAGTGTGTGACCTCTGTGGCAACCTTCACTCCCCAGGCGCCTCTTTGTGTACCGTGGCAACCGTCCACCAACTCTTCGCCTTTCCCTCTCGATTTGGAACTGTTGTCGCAGGCTAGCTCTCCCTCCCTCCTCCATTTGCCTTCACCCTTCCTTATGCCATTGTTTGATCGTCTTCTCCATGGAGGGAACAAGCCCGAAACGACCCCGTTATTCCTGCCCCGATCTGAATGATGACGCGATGGAGGAACTCATTGATCGGTGCGACGTCATCACCTCGGCTAGCATGGCAGGTTCGTTCAAGACCATTCTTGACTCAACCAATAACATCATTACAAGGAACCCAAGGGTCCAGGAGCGGTTTGATCTCCCCTATCTTCTTCGTTGTGACCCTGCTGACTGGCGCGGGGACGAGGGAAGCCTCACCTTGTGTAAGTTGATGCCGCTTGATAATGATAAGTATGATGTTAAGATGCCATCGCTTGAGGGCAAGGCTTGGGCAGGCGCAAATGGAGATTGATTTGTTTATATTGGGTACACCTGCGAGTGAGAACTTGTGAATGTGTACACTCGTCATCGGGTTCCACTTCGGAAAATCTCAGACGACTGCCTAGAGGTTGAGTACACCGGTATTCTATGTGAGTTCAAATATGATCATGATGACTGTCGTCTACGGAAGATAGCAATTTGTCGAGTTTCCAACCGCTCTTGGGGTTATAGGAATGCTTATGTTGTCGCTATCTTCGACAAGCTTGTTGCCGTCCTTCATGGTTCGACTCGATGGATATTGCTCAAAAATCAGTATCTATACACGGATGAGTACCGTGATGCAATTCAATACAAGGGTCTTGTGTTTGCTACCACAACTCGTGGCACTATTTTTGCATGGAATCATTATGATTTTGGTACGTTTGTCTTCCACCATAATTATAATTGTTTCATCCACATGCATGCGGGTTAGCTAGTTTCCCTTTACTAATTAACCTTCTTGTGTTTCCAAGGTCCTGTGAACATTCCACCAGCTATACTTGAAAATTTTATTCACGAGCATGAGGACGAGCATGACCCATATACTCAGTGGCGCCTGGCAACTTATGCCGATGGATCACCTCTTCTTGTCTGTATACAGGGCACTGCTGATGTTACTAGGGAAGCAGGTGTTGTCTCGTATGGTCGCACTCTCCGGACCTATTCCAACATCCGTTGCAGGCTATTTGGGATGGATACTAGTGTACTAGCGCCAACACCTTCTCCCTGGTTCAGTATTGGAAGTTTTGGAGGAAACTCGCTCTTCCTTGGACAAAACTATCCAATGATGGTGGAAGGTGATCCAGCTACTGTTGACACAACGTTACTACCATTTATGAGAAGCAACTGTATCTATACCTCAGACATTACTATGCTTCCCTACCATCCCAATATGGGTCCTGACATAGGCCGCTTCAGCCTTGATGATCAGTCCTGCGTTGGTCTCGAGATTGACAGTAGCTGGCCCTTCCCAGAGAATCATTTCTGGTACAAAGCAAGCGTTTCCAACGCCGACGAGTGGTTGAGCTGAAGTTCATTTCATCGCTTTGTTATTTGTTGTGTGAGAAAAACTTTACTAGAATGTTTTGTTGGAAATTATCTATAATCCAACGTGTATCCTCATTGTTGTTGTGGGTTGATGACTTGTTGTATGTAATCAATGGTACATTTGCATATGTGTCCATGAACTCACGCCTACTAGTGCTATCCATATGAACAGTGTTAGTGATTTTAGTTGCAAAAATTAGATAGTTCTAGTGATTTGTAGTTGCATATTTTGACAAATCGCAGTGTTACAAGGTTGACAAATGGCAATGTTACTAGATAAACAAATGTCAATCTTTCCAGTTTGAGAAATGGCAACATACCCAAAATGACAGATATGCAAATCTTACCCAATTGTTTGTACGTGGTTGCACACGGGTCATGCAAAACATCCGTTTGCATTGAAGGGATGCATAAATCCTGCTCGACACATTTTCCCTTGGCTTCCTGGGGAAGCTGTCGGTTTGCATACAGGTGTTCTAACTAAAATGTTTGTGATGAGTGTTTTATATTTAAAAACTGTTGACGTTTTTTCAAAAGAGAATTGTTTGATAAGTCTGTACATTAAGAGAGAAAAATGCAAGTTCGTTCAAACCATATCTTTCATTCAGTCACACTGCAAATTTATATTCATATGATCGAGAATTCGAGATACAGTATTAAACCCCAAAAAAACTATTTCTGGTGGCGGCGGAGGTGGCGTGCCGCGCCGTCGTTTTCGTTGTCGTCCTCCGTGATGCTCTTGTTGAAGTATTCAAGGTAGCACAAAATGTTCTTCACTTGTAAATCAAACATGTCACCGCGCGATCGACGGGCGGGGCGCGGGAGGACGGCAACTGGCACCGCTGAGAGGTAGCGGTCGACGGCAGCATCCCATGCCACTGAGGGGGGGCGCACAGGCACGGGCACGGGCGCGGTGGGTGCAGCCAAACGCACGGGGACCGGTGCCACGGTGGGTGGAGGGGCGCGCACGGGCGCGGCGGGTGCAGCCAAATGCACGGGGCCGGCGCCATGGTGGGTGGATGGGCGCGCACGGGCACGGGTGCTGGCATATACACGAGCTCGCACGGGTCCGCGGGGACCTCGCTGACGCCCACGGCTTCCAGCTCTGCGATAGTGCTGGGCGACCAACCCGTCAATGCTGCAAGGATGGTCGTTGGCGTGGGCGAGGGGATGGGAGCTGGGACGGGAGCGGGGACAGCAACCGTTGCGGCTAGCTCGTTCTGGGCCATGTCCATGAGGCCCCATTCCTCCTTATTTTCTATCTCCTCCGGCTCGGAGTCGACTTCACCAAACTTGAAGACTAGTGGTAGATGATCATTCTGTGCCATGGCGGTGGAGGTCTGTAGCGACCCGACCTCAAACGGTCAAGTCTCTGTGCTTCAGTGTCATCCCTGGATCGCCAATGCTGACACACACAATACTCGAGGATTTATAACAGAGTAGCAATCACACACTTATTACATCGAATGCCTCAAAAGAGAACTTGTTACAATAAATATGGCTTAAGGCCATCAAATACGATAACAACGGAAGGCTTGGAAGATAAAGTGAGTCCATCAACTCCAACGGCATAGCTAAGCTGCACGACAACGACCTAACGAACCTTACTCCTCATCTGAAAAGTCTGCAACATAATACGTTGCAGCTCGAAAATGGGTCAGCACATGGAATATGCTCGCAATATAACATGGTAGAGCAAGAACAGAATAATGCTATCACTATATGCATATTTGGTTGGTGGAAAGCTCTACGGTTAAAGTTTTGCGAAAAGCCAATTTTCCCTATAACAAAGGAATAGATTTTATTTAACTATCATGGTAGTTGAAACATCATTGAGAAGGTTCCTCCAACTCAATCCCAATTAAGAGTAATTATCAACCCAACAATATTATTTTAGAGTGATGAGATACATATGATAATCCAAGTACTAGATACTCAAGATGTCCATAATCGGGGACACGGCTAACCATGATTAGTTTGTACACTCTGCAGAGGTTTGCACACTTTTCCCCACAAGACTCGATCTCCTCCGTTGGATTTCTCGCACTACATGGTGTTTGAGAAACGGATGACCGAGACACAGTCTTTCAGAAGCATTAACTCTCTACTCCGGATAGACTATACCACCTACAACCCACTACATCTGCTAGTCTACCTCTTCAAGAGCTTCACGCAACTTACTCAACTATGCTAGAGCCCATAATAGCTTGTGGCTGCACACGGAAGTTTCTAGCATGAAATATCTCAGTTTCCTTAGAGCCTGGGTGGCGGACCTTAGGATTATCACACGGGTACTCCGGGATATCCTAGGACAACACTGGATTCTCCAGGTGCCCGACAAGCAATCCACCCAGATGTGTATTAAAGTTGCCACCTTAAGTTGAACCATTAATTAACAATCTCACATTTGTCATGGATTCACTCACCCAAACCACGTCTACGAGCATAGCATGGCAATATAAGCAATACGTAGAAGTAACTCCCAAGGGTTTGATAATGACAGGGCAATAGGTTCTACCTCATCAACTACTTCCCAATCCCACATGTTATCAAGTCCTAACCATGCAATGTTTGAGGGTTGAAACTAATGCTTAAAAACTGGGTGATAAAGGGATATGATCAAAGTGTTACTTGCCTTGCTGATGATCCGCAAAACCTAGAGACTCGTAGTAGCACGCTTCGCACTCCGGGTACTCTATCGCAATCAAACAAGCATACAATAAGCAATCAAACAAAGACGCGCGGGTAAAGCATGAGTAAGAAGATCTAACCAGAATGTTCAACTTAAGAACTCCGGTTTGCAAAAGGAATCAAATCAAACGGCGCAACGAAACTCAAACTGCGAAAGAAACAAGATCTGATTACTAATCTGGAATAAGGTCAAATTTTACTGTATCAAAATCTTGTTCAAGTTGGTTAAATGGAAAGAGGGTTTCGAGACGAAACACTAGGTGCTTGAATCGCCTGATTTCGATAAACGAGCGAAAAGTTATACTAAAACGAAAATCGGATCAAAAATCGCGATCGAAAATAATCGCGGAAAATCCGAGAAAAAGAAAAACTGATGAACAGGCTAACGAACAAACGTTCGCTGTCTGCGGCTAAACGGTGAAAACCGTTCGTTAAAACAAACGTAAAAACGGGCGTTTGCTAAATAACTAAACCGAAAAAATAAACCGAACTAGATCTAAAAAAACGGATCTAGGGTTTAAAAAAACAAACGGTTTTCTCACGAAAACTGAGGCGGCTACCGAGGGTCCGGCGGGGTCCGGCGGCGGCGGGGCGGCTCCGGTGCGGCGGCGGGCGGCGGCGGCAGCGCGCGAGGCGAGGCGGCGGCGGCGGATCGGCTGCGACGCGGCTAGGGTTAGGGTTTGGGCGGCGGTGCGGTTTGGGCTGCTGTGGGCTCGGCGGCGCGGCTTAAAAAGGCCCCCCGGGCGGAGTCCCGCTCGGGTACGGCCCAGATCCGGTTCACTTTTTTTTAAATAAATAATTCCGACATGGAGAAAAAGAAAGAAAAGAAATACTAAACGGACTCCAAAAATCCCGAAATAAATTTTCCCCGTCCTCTAAAAATAAGCCGGACAAGGTGAACATTTATTTGGGCCTAAAATGCAAGTTTGGAAAATGCATATTTTTCCTAATTCAAATAAAATATCGATAAAACTCTGAATATAAATCTTATTTGATTTTAATATTAAATCTTCGATATTTCTCTATTTTGAGGAAGTCATTTTATCATCTCTCTTTTATTTTTATAAAAGAAATATTTGAAGAGAAAATAATTAAAATCAAACGATCCTCTTTTCAAAATTCGAGAAAACTCGAATATGAAAATAATGAAATCCCCAACTCTTTCCGTAGGTCCTTGAGTTGCGTAGAATTTCTAGGATCAAGCCAAAATGCAATAAAATATGATATGCAATGATGATCTAATGTATAACATTCCAAATTGAAAATTTGGGATGTTACAAACGTACCCCCCTTAAGATGAATCTCGCCCTCGAGATTCGGGTTGGCTAGAAAATAGGTGTGGATGGTCTTTGCGAAGATCATCCTCTCGTTCCCAGGTGGCTTCGTCCTTGGTATGGTGGCTCCACTAAACTTTACAAAACTTAATAACCTTGCTGCGGGTAACCCGACTGGCAAACTCGAGAATCCTGACTGGCTTCTCCTCATAGGTCAAATCATTGTCCAACTGAATCGCTTCCAGCGGTACTGTATCTCTCAGAGGAATGTCGCCCATCTCTGCGTGGCACTTCTTCAACTGAGAAACGTGGAACACATCGTGAACTCCTGACAATCCTTTGGGTAATTCCAACTTATAAGCAACTTCTCCCATAAGTTCCAAAACTCTGTATGGTCCCACAAAGTGTGGCACTAACTTTCCCTTAACTCCAAAGCGCTTAACTCCTCGGAGTGGTGATACCCGAAGATACACTATGTCTCCGATTTCATAGACTACCTCCTTGCGTTTTGAATCTGCATAACTCTTCTGTTGGGACTGAGCTACCTTCAGTCTATCTCTAATCAATTTAACCTTCTCTTCTGATTCCTTAATCAAATCTGGTCCAAACAACTGACGGTCTCCAACTTCATCCCACAACAACGGTGTCCTGCACCTCCTTCCATACAAGGCTTCAAAAGGTTCCATCTTCAACCTGGCCTGGTAACTGTTGTTGTATGAGAACTCTGCGTAGGGCAAGTTGTCATCCCAATTAGATCCATAATCTAGTGCACAAGCTCTCAACATATCCTCCAGAATCTGGTTGACTCTCTCGGTCTGTCCATCTGTTTGCGGGTGAAAAGCTGTACCGAACTCCAGTCTGGTTCCCAAAGTTTCATGCAACTGATTCCAAATCTTTGAGGTAAACTGGGTTCCTCTATCTGATACAATGGTCCTTGGAACTCCATGCAAACATATGATCCTGGTCATGTATATCTTGGCCAACTTGACACTTGTATAGGTGGTTTTCACTAGGATAAAGTGAGCTACTTTGGTCAAGCGATCAACTACTACCCATATAGAATCATATCCTGATCTGGTCCTGGGCAATCCGGTGATGAAATCCATGCCAAGCTTATCCCACTTCCATTCGGGTATCGGCATAGGTTGTAACAATCCGGCTGGCTTTTGATGTTCTGCCTTCACTCTTTGACATACATCACATACGGCTACATACTCGGCAATATCCTTCTTCATACCAGTCCACCAGAAATGCTCCTTTAAATTCACATACATCTTGGTGTTTCCGGGGTGAATCGAGTATGGTGAGTCATGAGCCTCCTTAAGTATTAACTTCCTGATCTCTGTGTTATTGGGCACATAAACATGATCCTCAAACTAAAAGGTGTCATGTTCATCCTCACGAAAACCTTTGGCCTTTCCTTTGCTCATTCTCTCTTTTATCTCGGTGATCTCTTTGTCATCCTTCTGAGCTTCTCGAATCTTTCCTAACAATGTAGACTGAACTTCCATTGTTGCAACAAAACCTCTTGGGACAATCTCCAATCGAAGCTTCCTGAGATCCTCTACCAACTCCTTTGGCAATCCTGCACTCATGAGTGTGTTGGCATAACTCTTCTGGCTTAGAGCGTCTGCTACGACGTTGGCCTTGCCTGGATGATAGTGAAGCTTCATGTCATAATCCTTTATAAGCTCCAACCATCTCCTCTGCCTAAGGTTCAGCTCCTTCTGTGTGAAAATGTACTTCAAACTCTTATGGTCACTGTACCCATCGCAATGGTTTCCAATAAGGTAATGTCTCCAAGTCTTCAACGCATGCACTACGGCAGCCAACTCCAAGTCATGTGTGGCATAATTTAACTCATGCGGTTTCAGTTGTCGCGAGGCATATGAAACAACTCTTCCATCCTGCATCAGTACTCCTCCAAGTCCTAAGCGAGATGCGTCGCAATACACTTGGAAATCCTTGCGTATATCCAGCAGAATCAGTACTGGGGCTGTGGTCAGACGTTGCTTTAACTCCTGAAAACTCGCTTCACATTCTTCCATCAATTTAAATTTGGTATCCTTCTTCAATAGCTCCATCATTGGCTTCGCAATCTTGGAAAAATTCTCAATGAATCTCTAGTAGTATCCTGCGAGTCCAAGAAAACTGCGGATCTCGCTAATTGAAGTGGGTGCCAACCATTCAGTGACTGACTGAACCTTGGTGGGGTCTGCTACTATACCTTCTCCTGATATAACATGTCCAAGGAATCCAACTTCTTTCAACCAGAACTCACATTTGTTGAACTTGGCATACAACTGATGTTCCCTGAGTTTCTCGAGAACTAAATGCAAATGCTCTTTGTGCCTCTCTTCATTCTTCGAGTATACCATTATATCATCAATGAACACCACAACAAACTTATCCAAATATTCCATGAACACCTTGTTCATCATGCTCATGAAATAGGCAGGGGCGTTAGTCAGTCCAAATGACATGACCGTATACTCATATAACCCGTACCTTGTGGTAAATGCGGTTTTAGGTATATCCTTTACCCGGATCTTCAGCTGGTGATATCCTGATCGCAGATCGATCTTCGAAAACACCTTAGCTCCTTGCAACTAGTCAAACAAATCATTGATCATCAGCAGTGGGTATCTGTTCTTGATTGTCACCTCATTCAATGCACGATAATCAACAACCATCCTTAGAGACTTATCCTTCTTCTCAACCAAAAGCACTAGGGCTCCCCATGGTGATGAACTCCATCGGATGTAACCTTTCTCCAATAACTCCTTGATCTGCTTCTTAATCTCCTCCAGATCATTTGCGGGCATCCGGTAGGGTCTCTTTGATATTGGCAAGGTACCTGGAAATAGCTCTATCAAAAACTCGATGTCTCGATCTGGTGGCATGCCTGGTAACTCCTCTGGAAAAACATCTGGGTAATCCTTCACTATAGGCACTTCCTCCTGAACAACTCTCGTGAGGGTATTTACTTGGCTCCTCCTAGGCGCATGTCTAGATACACACTTGATCCTTTTCCTCTCCAGGGTGGTGAGACAAATTGATTTACTAGCACAGTCAATGCTTCCTCCATACTTTGACATCCAGTCCATGCCTAATATCACATCCAATCTTTGTGACTCCAAAATTATTAGGTCTGACGGAAAAACATGGCTACCAATGGTTAGGGGTATCTGGTCGCACCATCGGCTGGCCATATACTCTGCTCCAGGTGAACTTACTAATAGAGGGGTCCTAAGGGTTTGGGTTGGTAGTTTAAACTTATCCACGAATCTCCTTGATATGTATGAATGTGATGCACCAGTATCAAAAAGAACAAGGGCAGTAAAAGACTTAACCAAAAACTTACCGATAATTGCATCTGGCTGCCCTTCAACCTCCTCCACGTTAACGTGGTTCACTTGTCCTTTGTTGAATGGATTAGGCTTCTTCCCAGCGCTCCCATTATCGTTTCCATTCTTCGCTTCAGGGCACTCCGTGGCATAGTGTCCAGTCTTCCCGCATTTGAAGCAAGTAATGTGACTTATCTCTCTTGGTGGGTGTGGCTGGATTGGAGCGGGTCTGATTGTTGCTTGTTCCATTCCCAGTCCCATTCTTGGAACCATTGGAGTTACACGAACTTCTTCCGTTGTGGTTATGACCTCCATGGTTATGAATAAGTCCTCCCGAGTTCGGGGTTAGACAAGGATTCTGCTGAGCTCCTGAGTTGTACCTTCCTTGTCCATACTTCCTTTTGCGGCTCTCAATTTGCTGCTGCTTCCCTTCAATCATAAGAGCCTTGTCTACCAACTCCTGGTAGTTGCTAAATGTTGCCACCATCAACTGCATGCTCATCTCATCGTTCAGCCCTTCCATAAACTTCTCCTACTTCGCGGCATCTGTGGCCACATCGTCAGGGGCATAACGAGATAGCTTACTAAATTCATCCACGTACTGCCCCACAGTACGGTTCCCTTGGCGCAAGTTGCAAAAATCATGCTTCTTCATGCTCATAGCTCCCGTTGAGACATGGGCGGTGCGGAATGCTTACTGAAACTGATCCCATGTAACAGTGGCTATAGGATAGGTGATTGTGTAATTCTCCCACCACGAGGCTGCTGGTCCATCCAACTGATGTGCAGTAAAATGCACCTTCTCAGCATCTATACAACCTGCAGTGGTTAACTCCCTTCCAATCCTCTGGAGCCAATCGTCTGCCACTATCGGCTCGGTGCTGCTGGAAAACACCGGTGGCTGCAACATCAGAAAGCGGGCTAAGTTGTCAACTGGTGGTGGTGGTGGGTTGTTGTTGTTGCCTTGATTCTGGACTAACAACTGCATTAGTGTATTCTGCTGTTGGATCAACTGAGTGAGCTCCGGTGGGAAAGTAAATCCGGGATCACGTCTCGGAGGCATTCGAGGGTTTAGAGGGAAGAGAATAGAATAGAATGAGGTCTAGTGAGAAAAACACTACCCATATGCACATGAGACAAACAGAATCATATCACTCAATCAATCAAGCAAGGGCATACAATCGATCTAACTATCATTACAAAAGTGCTCGGACTATACTATATACATGATGGAATACTACTACTGATGTGGTGGTCTACTAGAAATATTGATCGGTCGAAGACTCCATGATGTCTGCTCCAGCTTCGTCTTCATAGTCATCGCGCTATCGTCGGGGTCCGAGTCCGTGTCGTCGATGATGATGTAGTCCTCAGAACGAATCTCCTTGGGTTCATCGTCTTCTCCTCCTGGCGCAGGGTCTCCCATGAATACTCCTAGCTTCCTTTCCAGATCGTCATTCTTATCCACTAGTACGACGATTTCCTCCTCATAATCTTCGTGAGTAGCCTTGAGTTCTTCCTCCAGTTCCATGATCCTTGTCATTGCCTCCTTCCGATCTATCATGCCCGCGCACATCTGGTTCTCCTGGCGACGAATGTGCTGGTTTAACTCCTGGATGAAAGCTGCGATTGATCTATCCTTCCTGGTGCTGATCATCTCCCATTGCTCATCTCGGCGCCCACAAATCTGATAGATAGTATCCTTAAGCTCCTTATGGTAAACTTCTCCAATGCGTCCCATGGTGATGTGAGCTGCCATACTCTTTCCTAGACTCCAGGTTGGTGCATCAAAGGAAAACTCTATGGGTTTGGTGACTGGCACGAATGTCCTTCCTGGAACTTGAACTTGAATCATCCATCGCTCCTCTTCTGGTAAAGTGGCGTTGTAAGTCCCGGTGAAGCTTGGTATTCCAATGTTCAGATACTTAGTGACTTCCTTCAAGTGTCGTCCAAAAGGTGCTTCTTCATCCGGTTGTGCAAACTTGTTCCTTGCGTCCGCCATCCTAAAGAGTAGAAAATTGAGAGGTGTCAGAAATGAGAAGAGAGTGGTTATCTAGGGCTTTAGCTTAGTGGTCGTGTCCTACACTCAGCGTGTGCTCTGATACCATCTTGTAGCGACCCGACCTCAAACGGTCAAGTCTCTGTGCTTCAGTGTCATCCCTGGATCGGTAATGCTGACACACACAGTACTCGAGGATTTATAACAGAGTAGCAATCACACACTTATTACATCAAATGTCTCAAAAGAGAACTTATTACAATAAATATGGCTTAAGGCCATATAATACGATAACAACGGAAGGCTTGGAAGATAAAGTGAGTCCATCAACTCCAACGACATAGCTGAGCTGCACGGCAACGACCTAACGAACCTTACTCCTCATCTGAAAAGTCTGCAACATAATATGTTGCAGCCCAAAAATGGGCCAGCACATGGAATATGCTGGCAATATAACACGGTAGAGCAAGAACAAAATAATGCTATCACTATATGCATATTTGGCTGGTGGAAAGCTCTACGGTTAAAGTTTTGCGAAAAGCCAATTTTTCCCTACAACAAAGGAATAGGTTTTATTTAACTATCATGGTAGTTGAAACATCATTGAGAAGGTTCCTCCAACTCAATCCCAATTAAGAGTAATTATCAACCCAACAATATGAATTTAGAGTGATGAGATACATATGATAATCCAAGTACTAGATACTCAAGATGTCCATAACCGGGGACACGACTAACCATGATTAGTTTATACACTCTGCAGAGGTTTGCGCACTTTTCCCCACAAGACTCGATCTCCTCCGTTGGATTTCTCACACTACATGGTGTTTGAGAAATGGATGACCGAGACACAGTCTTTCAGAAGCATTAACTCTCTACTCCGGATAGACTATACCACCTACAACCCACTACATCTGCTAGTCTACCTCTTCAAGAGCTTCACGCAACTTACTCAACTATGCTAGAGCCCATAATAGCTTGTGGCTGCACACGGAAGTTTCTAGCATGAAATATCTCAGTTTCCTTAGAGCCTGGGTGGCGGACCTTAGGATTATCACACGGGTACTCCGGGATATCCTAGGACAACACTGGATTCTCCAGGTGCCCGACAAGCAATCCACCCAGATGTGTATTAAAGTTGCCACCTTAAGTTGAACCATTAATTAACAATCTCACATTTGTCATGGATTCACTCACCCAAACCACGTCTACGAGCATAGCATGGCAATATAAGCAATACGTAGAAGTAACTCCCAAGGGTTTGATAATGACAGGGCAATAGGTTCTACCTCATCAACTACTTCCCAATCCCACATGTTATCAAGTCCTAACCATGCAATGTTTGAGGGTTTAAACTAATGCATAAAAACTGGGTGATAAAGGGATATGATCAAAGTGTTACTTGCCTTGCTGATGATCCGCAAAACCTAGAGACTCGTAGTAGCACGCTTCGCACTCCGGGTACTCTATCGCAATCAAACAAGCATACAATAAGCAATCAAACAAAGATGCACGGGTAAAGCATGAGTAAGAAGATCTAACCAGAAAGTTCAACTTAAGAACTCCAGTTTGCAAAAGGAATCAAATCAAACGGAGCAACAAAACTCAAACTGTGAAAGAAACAAGATCCGATTACTAATCTAGACTAAGGTCAAATTTTACTGTATAAAAATCTTATTCAAGTTGGTTAAATGGAAAGTGGGTTTCGAGACGAAACTCTAGGCGCTTGAATCGCCTGATTCCGATAAACGAGCGAAAAGTTATACTAAAACGAAAATTGGATCAGAAATCACGATCGAAAATATTCGCGGAAAATCCGAGAAAAAGAAAAACTGACGAACAGGCTAACGAAAGAACGTTCGCTGTCTGCGGCTAAATGGTGAAAACCGTTCGTTAAGAACGTAAAAACGGGCGTTCGCTAAATAACTAAACCGAAAAAATAAACCGAACCGGATCTAAAAAAACGGATCTAGGGTTTAAAAAAAACCAAACGGTTTTCTCACGAGGTGGCTACCTCGGGTCCGGCGAGGTCCGGCGATGGCGGGGCGGCTCCGGTGCGGCGGCGGCGCGGCAGCAGCGCGCGAGGCGAGGCAGCGGCGGCGGATCGGCGGCGGCGCGGCTAGGGTTAGGGTTTGGGCGGCGGCGCGGTTTGGGCTGTGGTGGGCTCGGCGGCGCGGCTTAAAAAGGCCCCCCGGGCGGAGTCCCGCTCGGGTACGGCCCGGAGTCGGTTCACTTTTTTTTAATAAATAATTCCGATGTGCAGAAAAAGAAAGAAAATAAATACTAAATGGACTCCAAAAATCCCAAAATAAATTTTCCCCGTCCTCTAAAAATAAGTCGGACAAGGTGAACATTTATTTGGGCCTAAAATGCAATTTTGAAAAACGCATATTTTTCCTAATTCAAATAAAATAGCGATAAAACTCTGAATATAAATATTATTTGATTTTAATATTAAATCTTCGATATTTATCTATTTTGAGGAAGTCATTTTATCATCTCTCTTTTATTTTTATAAAAGAAATATTCGAAGAGAAAATAATTAAAAACAAACGATCCTCTTTTCAAAATTCGAGAAAACTCGAATATGAAAATAACGAAATCCCCAACTCTCTCCGTAGGTCCTTGAGTTGCGTAGAATTCCTAGGATCAAGCCAAAATGCAATAAAATATGGTATGCAATGATGATCTAATGTATAACATTCCAAATTGAAAATTTGGGATGTTACAAGGTCTGCGGGGGGAGGGGAATGAGAGGCGAACGGTAAGGCCGCCCGTATTAAACAGCGGCTCGGGCGCCATTAATGGAGAGGAAGGCGGGCGGCCATGGAAGTCAAAGGGCTCGCTTCCCAGTGAGCCCACGCAGCGTACAGCTCGCACGCTTCCCGGTGAGCCTGCGCATCGGAGAACAACTTGCATGCCTCTCGGTCAGCCTGCGCACCGGACTGCACTCGCACGCCTCCTGTTCACTCAAGGTCAAGCAGTTGTCCGCATGGCCCCTCCTACAACCATTAAAACCAAGACATGTGGCTTCACGTGAATGGTTAACAGAACGCACACGGTTTGAATTATACAAATGTTTGAGTTATTAAAGTGGTAGCTATTTTTTCAAAATGCCTTTGTTGGCTGTCATTATTCGAGTGCGCCTTCTCTCAAAATGGACACGAAAAATACCACATCATGTCGGGTGCCATTCCATGATAGCATGCCAAGTTTCATGAATTTCAGACGAGTTTTGGATTTACTAGAATTTAAAAACCAGGCATCTCAGTGTTTTGTCGGCATTCAACAGTGCCATGGTGTTTGAAATTCATTCCCATTTCTTGCATGGGACCTAAGCATGAACCCAAGGACATAGATTTGATTTTTCAACCAATTTATATGCACTGGAGCATGTGCATGTAGTTCAAATTTGAATTATGCACATAAATGCATTGAAAACTCAGTTAATGCATAAAAATGTCCAAAAGAACCCCAAAAAATCACAAAAAATTGAGACGACACTCTTGTTGTTCTATGTTGACATGAGAAATTTTTTGGAAACAATAAGATGCAGTGGATATCGTTTCGTCCCCAAAGGTGGGACGTTCCCTACCGAAACCATGATGCTTATTGTGAGAAGCTTTGGTTTGTGAGAAGCATATACCCAAACCTGCCTCAAACAGGACAAAACTTTTACCACGGCATGTTAATGCCGCTCCATGAAAGCATGCCAAGTTCCATGAATTTCAGACGAGTTTTGGATTTACTGGAATTTAAAAATGAGGCATCTCAATGTTTTGCCGGCAACGGTGCCCTGGTGTTTGAAATTCATTCCCATTTCTTGCATGGGACCTAAGCATGCACCCAAGGACATAGATTTAATTTTTCAACCAATTTATATGCACTGGAGCATGTGCATGTAGTTCAAATTTGAATTATGCACATAAATGCCTAGAAAACTCAATTAATGCATAAAAATGTCCAAACGAACCCCGAAAAATCCCAAAAATTGACACAACACTCATGTTGTTCTATGTTGACACAAGAATTTTTTGAAAGCAATAAGAGGCAATGGATATCGTTTCGTCCCCAAAGGTGGGACGTTCCCTACGGAAACCATCATGCTTGTTGTGAGAAGCATATACCCGAACCTGCCCCAAATGGAACAAATTTTTTAACACGGCATGTTGATGCCGCTCCATGATAGCATGCCAAGTTTCATGAATTTTAGACGAGTTTTGGATTTACTGGAATTTAAAAATGAGGCATCTCAATGTTTTGCCGGCAATCAACGGTGCCCTGGTGTTTGAAATTCATTCACATTTCTTGCATGGGACCTAAGCATGCACCCAAGGACACAAATTTGATTTTTCAACCAATTTATATGCACTGGAGCATGTGCATGTAGTTCAAATTTGAATTATTCACATAAATGCATTGAAAACTCAGTTAATGCATAAAAATGTCCAAACGAACCCCGAAAAATCCCAAAAATTGACACAACACTCCTGTTGTTCTATGTTGACACAAGAAATTTTTTGAAAGCAATAAGAGGCAACAGATATCGTCCCGTCACCAAAGGTGGTACGTTCCCTGTCGAAACCATCATGATTGTTGTGAGAAGCTCTGTTTTGTGAGAAGCGTATACCCGAACCTGCCCCAAATGGGACAACATTTTCACCACGTCATGTTCATGCCGCTCCATGATAGCATGCCAAGTTTCATGAATTTCAGACAAGTTTTGGATTCACTAGAATTTGAAAACCAGGCATCTCAATGTTTGCCGGCAATCAACAGTGCCATGATGTTTGAATTTCATTCTCATCTCTTGCATGGGACCTAGAAATTTACCCAAGGACACACATGTGATTTTCAACCAACTTTGGTGCATTGGAGCATGTGCTTGTAGTTCAAATTTGAATTATGCACATAAAATGCCTAGAAAACCCAGTTAATGCATAAAAATGTCCAAACGAACCCCGAAAAATCCCCAAAATTGACACAACACCCCTGTTGTTCTATGTTGACACGAGAAATTTTTTGAAAGCAATAAGAGGCAATCTTTATCGTTTCGTCCCCAAAGGTGGGAGGTTCCCTACCGAAACCATCATGCTTGTTGTGAGAAGCTCTGGTCTGCGAGAAGCATATACCCGAACCTGCCCCAAATGGGATAAATTTTTTAACACAGCATGTTGATGCCGCTCCACGATAGCATGCCAAGTTTCATGAATTTCAGACGAGTTTTGGATTTACTAGAATTTAAAAACCAGGCATCTCAACGTTTTGCCGGCAATCAACAATGCCCTGGTGTTTGAATTTCATTCCCATCTCTTGCATGGGACCTACAAATTCACCCAAGGACACACATGTGATTTTTCAACCAACCTTAGTGCATTGGAGCATGTGCCTGTAGTTCAAATTTGAATTATGCACATAAAATGCCTAGAAAACCCAGTTAATGTATAAAAAGGCCAAACTAACCCCGAAAAATTCCAAGATTGAACACAACACTCCTGTTGTTCTATGTTGACACTAGAAAAATTTTGAAAGCAATAGGAGGCAACGGATATCGTCCCGTCACCAAAGGTGGTACATTCCCTATCGAAACCATCATGCTTGTTATGAGAAGCTCTGGTTTGTGAGAAGCTCATACCTGAACCTGCCCCAAATGGGACAGAAGTTTCACCACGGCATGTTCATGCCGCTCCATGATAGCATGCCAAGTTTCATGAATTTCAGACGAGTTTTGGATTTACTTGAATTTAAAAACCAGGCATCTCAACATTTTACCGGCAATCAACAGTGCCATGGTGTTTGAATTTCATTCCCATCTCTTGCATGGGACCTAGAAATTCACCCAAGGACACACATGTGATTTTTCAACCAACTTTGGTGCATTGGAGCATGTGCTTGTAGTTCAAATTTGAATTATGCACATAAAATGCCTAGAAAACCTAGTTAATATATAAAAAAGGCCAAATGAACCCCAAAAAATCCCAAGATTGAACACAACACTCCTGTTGTTCTATGTTGACACTAGAAATTTTTTGAAAGCAATAAGAGGCAACAGATATCGTCCCATCCCCAAAGGTGGTACGTTCCCTATCGAAACCATCATGCTTGTTGTGAGAAGCTCTGGTTTGTGAGAAGCTTATACCCAAACCTTCCCCAAATGGGACAAAATTTTCACCACGACATGTTGATGCCTCTCAATGATAGCATGCCAAGTTTCATGAATTTCAGATGAGTTTTGGATTTACTATAATTTAAAAACCAGGTATCTCAACATTTTGCCGGCAATCAATAGTGCCCTGGTGTTTGAAATTCACTCCCATCTCTTGCATGGGACCTAGAAATTCACCCAAGGACACGCACGTGATTTTTGAACCAACTTTAGTGCATTGGAGCATGTGCTTGTAGTTCAAATTTGAATTATGCACATAAAATGCCTAGAAAACCTAGTTAATGTATAAAAAAGGCCAAACGAACCCCGAAAAAATTCATTCCCATTTCTTCCATGGGACCTAAGCATGCACTGAAGGACACATATTTGATTTTTCAACCAATTTGTATGCACCAGAGCATGTGCATGTAGTTTAATTTTGAATTGTGCACCTGAAATGGCTAGAAAACCAGTTTAATGTATGAAATGTCCAAACGAACCCTGAATAATTCCAATTCTTTTACGACACACATACAGTTGCATGTTCACTGCAGATAAAAGGTGTAGCAATTCAAACACCGTCCATTGCCGTTGTGACCCCATTTTGTAATTCAAATCAAGTAGATCCCACACAGTTTATTCTCACCAACCGTGTGAGATGTAGTACAAAATATCTTGGAGCACTGTTTGTGTATAATACGCTGATACGTCTCCAACGTATCTATAATTTATGAAGTATTCATGCTATTATATTATCTGTTTTGCATGTTTATGGGATTTACTAAACACTTTAATATTATTTTTGGGACTAACCTATTAACCGGAGGCCCAACCCAAATTGCTGTTTTTGCCTATTTCAGTGTTTCGCAGAAAAGGAATATCAAATGGAGTCCAAACGGAATGAAACCTTCGGGAGAGTTATTTTTGGAACGGAAGCAATCCAGGAGACTTGGAGTAGACGACAGGGAAGCTTCGAGGAAGCCACGAGGCAGGGAGCCGCGCCCTACCCCCTGGGCGCGCCCCCACCCTCGTGGGCCCCTCGTGGCTCCCCTGACCGACTTCTTTCGCCTATATATATCCTAAAAACAGTAGAATAGATCGAGAGTTCCACCGCCAGAATCCTCTGTAGCCATCGAAAACCAATCTAGACCCGTTCCGGCAGCCTGCCGCAGGGGGAATCCCTCTCCAGTGGCCATCTTCATCATCCTGGCGCTCTCCATGATGAGGAGGGAGTAGTCCACCCTCGGGGCTGAGGGTATGTACCAGTAGCTATGTGTTTGATCTCTCTCTCGTGTTCTTGAGGTGGTATGATCTTGATGTATCACGAGCTTTGCTATTATAGTTGGATCTTATGATGTTTCTCCCCCTCTACTCTCTTGTGATGGATTGAGTTTTCCCTTTGAAGTTCTCTTATCGGATTGAGTCTTTAAGGATTTGAGAACACTTGATGTATGTCTTGCACGTGCTTATCTGTGGTGACAATGGGATATCATGTGATCCACTTGATGTATGTCTTGGTGATCAACTTGTGAGTTCCGTGACCTCGTGAACTTATGCATAGGGGTTGGCACATGTTTTCATCTTGACTCTTCGGTAGAAACTTTGGGGCACTCTTTGAAGTTCTTTGTGTTGGTTGAATAGATGAATCTGAGATTGTGTGATGCATATCGCATTATCATACCCACGGATACTTGAGGTGACATTGGAGTATCTAGGTAACATTAGGGTTTTGGTTGATTTGTGTCTTAAGGTGTTATTCTAGTACGAACTCTATGATAGATTGAGCGGAAAGAATAGCTTCGTGTTATTGTACTACGGACTCTTGAATAGATCCATCAGAAAGGATAACTTTGAGGTGGTTTCGTACCCTACAATAATCTCTTCGTTTGTTCTCCGCTATAGTGACTTTGGAGTGACTCTTTGTTGCATGTTGAGGGATAGTTATATGATCCAATTATGTTATTATTGTTGAGAGAACTTGCACTAGTGAAAGTATGAACCCTAGGCCTTATTTCAACGCATTGCAATACCGTTTGTGCTCACTTTTATCATTAGTTACCTTGCTGTTTTTATATTTCAGATTACAAAAACCTTTATCTACCATCCATATTGCACTTGTACCACCATCTCTTCGCCGAACTAGTGCACCTATACAATTTACCATTGTATTGGGTGTGTTGGGGACACAAGAGACTCTTTGTTATTTGGTTGCAGGGTTGTTTGAGAGAGACCATCTTCGTCCTACGCCTCCCACGGATTGATAAACCTTAGGTTATCCACTTGAGGGAAATTTGCTACTGTCCTACAAACCTCTGCACTTGGAGGCCCAACAACGTCTACAAGAAGAAGGTTGTGTAGTAGACATCAAGCTCTTTTCTGGCGCTGTTGCCGGGGAGGTTAGCGCTTGAAGGTATATCTTTAGATCTTGCAATTGAATCTTTTAGTTTCTTGTTTTATCTCTAGTTTAGTCTATAAAATAAAATTACAAAAAAATGGAATTAAGGTTGCCTCATATGCTTCATCTTTTTAATATCTTCCATGAAAACAAGGATTCCGATAATTGTGCCAAAGTGTTAGAAGAAGAATGCATTAGAATGTTTGGCACTAAATCCTTGTATGATGAGCATGATTGCAATGTTGTTAGTATGAATTCCTTGGATATCTATGATGCTAATGGTATGCAAAGCCACAAGCTTGGGGATGCTATGTTTGATGAAGATGATATTTTTTGTCCCCCAAGTTTTGATGAGCAAATTTATTTTGATGATAGCATGCCTCCTATTTATGATGATTATATTGATGAAAGTGGGTTTGGAAGAGTGTCAACTTTAGAAAGTAATGATCCCACTATTTTAGAGGGTGTTGAATCTTATTGTGATAATTATGAAAGTGGGTTTGGAGAGGTCATGACTTTAGTTAATGTTAATCCCACTATTTTGGAAGAGTGTCAACTTTGCATACTTGTAGATCATGAAAAGAATGCTTTATGTGATGGTTATATTGTTGAATTCATTCATGATGATACTGAAAATTATTATGAGGGAGGAATATATGCTTGTAGGAATAGCAATAATATCAAGTTTCCTCTCTACATGTTGAAATTTTTGAAGATATGCTTGTTTTGCCTTCCTATGCTAGTTGATTATTGTTCCCATAAGTTGTTTGTTCACAAAATCCCTATGCATAGGAAGTGGGTTAGACTTAAATGTGCTAGTCATATTCTTCATGATGCTCTCTTTATGTTTCAATTCTTATCTTTTATGTGAGCATCATTGAAATCATCATGCCTAGCTAGGGGCGTTAAACGATAGCGCTTGTTGGGAGGCAACCCAATTTTATTTTTGTTCTTTGCTTTTTGCTCCTGTTTAGTAATGAATAATTCATCTACCTTCTTTTATGACTGTGTTTTTTATGTTTTAATTAGTGTTTGTTCCAAGTGAAGCCTTTAGGATCTTCTTGGATGATTGTTGTTTGATCTTGCTATAAAAAACAGAAAGTTTGCGCTCACGAGAATAATTTTAATTTTTTTACCAGAGAGTGATAAACTACTGATTCCAATTGCAATAGATCAATATACAATTTTTTTAGTTCTTACTAATTTGGTAGAATTTTTGGAGTTACATAAGTATTCGAAACCTACATATTACTATAGAGTGTTCTGTTTTTGACAGATTCTATTTTTCGTGTGTTGTTTCCTTATTTTCATGAATCTATGGCTAGTATCGGAGGGTATGAACCATAGAGAATTTGGAATACATTAGGTTTAACACCAATATAAATAAATAATGAGTTTATAACAGTACCTTAAGTGGTGGTTTGTTTTCTTATACTAACGGAGCTTACGAGTTTTTCTGTTGAGTTTGGTGTTGTGAAGTTTTCAAGTTTTGGGTAAAGATTCGATGGACTATGGAATAAGGAGTGGCAAGAGCCTAAGCTTGGGGATGCCCAAGGCACCCCAAGGTAAAATCCAAGGACAACCAAAATCCTAAGCTTGGGGATGCCCCAGAAGGCATCCCCTCTTTCGTCTTCGTTCATCGGTAACTTTACTTGGAGCTACATTTTTATTCACCACATGATATGTGTTTTGCTTGGAGCGTCAATTTATTTTGTTAGGATTTGCTTTCTGTTATTTAGAACAATGTTTTTCATCTTTTATTTCAATAAAAGTGGCATTGATGGCCTTTACTATGCCTATTTTACAAGTCTACATGTTGCTGTTTGAAAACAGAAAAGTTTACCACTGTTGTAAAAATTCCCTAGAAAAGTCAGAATGTGATAAAATGTTCAAACCTTTTGCATAATAAGATCTGATAAATTTACTACAGTGTGAATTTTATTTCATAATTTTTGGAGCTAGGGAAGTATGGATCTTGCTGCATTCTTCACAGACTGTCCTGTTTAGGCAGATTGTTGTTATGTTTGCATTGTTTGCATATGTTTGCTTGTTTAATGATTCTATTTGAGGATAGGACTATTAAATATGCGGAGGCATTTAGTATGTAATGTTGATTAATAATTTTAGTGATTTTCTACAGAAGAGTATGATAAGGTTTTTGCATTGGTTTATACTAACTTATCTCACGAGTCCTTGTTGAGTTTTGTGTGGATGAAGCTTTTGAGATTTATGGAGACCGTGATATCAGAGGAATTAAGGAGACACAAAAGCTCAAGCTTGGGGATTCCCAAGGCATCCCAAGATAATATTTCAAGAAGTCTCAAGCATCTAAGCTTGGGGATGCCCCGGTTGGCATCCCACCTTTCTTCTTCAACAACTATCGGTTAGTATCGGTTGATCCTAAGTTTTTGCTTCTTCACACGATGTTTGCTATTCTTAGATGTAATTTTATTTTGTTTTGATTGCTGTTTGAATAAAGTATCAAGATTTGAAATTATTAAATGGGAGAGTCTTCACATAGCTAAATAATTATTTAACTACTCATTGATCTTCACTTATATCTTTCGGAGTGGTTTGTTATTTATTCACGTGCTTCCCATATATCCTATGAGTAAATGGTTGAATGAATTGAATATAATAAATCTGCAATTTTATATGTTTCATATGCTTATCCCATGGGGAGTAATGACTTCACATATAAGAAGTAGAGGTGGTAAATTTATTGAAGGTTAGAAAACATTGTATTGGTCACTTGAACAATTCATGAAAGAATATTGAGGGAACAGAGATTTCACATATAAATATACTATTTGGGACATTGATACATCTCCAATGCATCTATAATTTTTGATTGTTCCATGCTATTATATTATCAACCTTGGATGTTTTATATGCATTTATATGCTATTTTATATGATTTTTGGGACTAACCTATTAACCCAGAGCCCAGTGCCAGTGCCAGTTTCTGTTTTTTCCTTGTTTTAGAATATCGCAGAAAAGGAAAATCAAACGGAGTCCAATTGACATGAAACTTCACGGGACTTATTTTTGAAACGGAGGCAATCCATAAGACTTGGAGTGTACGTAAGGGAAGCAACGAGGAAGGCACGAGGCAGGGGGTGCGCCCACCCCCTGGGTGTGCCCTCCACCCTTGTGGGCCCCTCGTGGCTCCCCCGATGTATTTCTTCCGCCTATATATCCATATACCCTAAAACTATCAAGGAGCACAATAGATCGGGAGTCCGCCGCCAGAAGCCTCCGTAGCCACCGAAAACCAATCTAGACCCGTTCCGGCACCTTGCCGAAGGGGAAATCCCTCTCCGGTGGCCATCTTCATCATCCCGGTGCTCTCCATGACGAGGAGGGAGTAGTTATCCTCGGGGCTGAGGGTATGTACCAGTAGCTATGTGTTTGATCTCTCTCTCTCTCTCGTGTTCTTGAGGTGATACGATCTTGATGTATCGCGAGCTTTGCTATTATATTTGGATCCTATGATGTTTCTCCTCCCCCTCTCTCTCTTGTAATGGATTGAGTTTCCCCTTTGAAGTTATCTTATCGGATTGAGTCTTTAAAGATTTGAGAACACTTGATGTATGTCTTGCCGTGCGTATCAGTGGTGACAATGGGATATCACGTGATTCACTTGATGTATGTTTTGGTGAGCAACTTGCGGGTTCCGCCCATGAACCTATGCATAGGGGTTGGCACACGTTTTCGTCGTGATTCTCCGGTAGAAACTTTGGGGCACTCTTTGAGGTTCTATGTGTTGGTTGAATAGATGAATCTGAGATTGTGTGATGCATATCGTATAATCATACCCACGAATACTTGAGGTGACATTGGAGTATCAAGGTGACATTAGGGTTTTGGTTGATTTGTGTCTTAAGGTGTTATTCTAGTACAAACTCTAGGGCTGTTTGTGACACTTATAGGAATAGCCCAACGGATTGATTGGAAATAATAACTTTCAGGTGGTTTCGTACCCTACCATAATCTCTTCGTTTGTTCTCCGCTATTAGTGACTTTGGAGTGACTCTTTGTTGCATGTTGAGGGATAGTTATATGATCCAATTGTGTTATTATTGTTGAGAGGACTTGCACTAGTGAAAGTATGAACCCTAGGCCTTGTTTCAACACATTGCAATACCGTTTACGCCCACTTTTATCATTCGTTACCTTGCTGTTTTTATATTTTCAGATTACAAAAACTATTATCTACCATCCATATACCACTTGTATCACCATCTCTTCGCCAAACTAGTGCACCTATACAATTTACCATTGTATTGGGTGTGTTGGGGACACAAGATACTCTTTGTTATTTGGTTGCACGGTTGCTTGAGAGAGACCATCTTCATCCTACGCCTCCTACGGATTGATAAACCTTAGGTCATCCACTTGAGGGAAATTTGCTACTATCCTACAAACCTCTGCACTTGGAGGCCCAACAACGTCTACAAGAAGAAGGTTGTGTAGTAGACATCAAGCTCTTTTTTGGAGCCGTTGCCGGGGAGGTGAGTGCTTGAAGGTATATCTTTAGATCTTGCAATCGAGTCTTTTAGTTTCTTGTTTTATCACTAGTTTAGTTTATAAAAGAAAATTAAAAAATGGAATTAAGTTTGCCTCATATGCTTTATCTTTTTATTATCTATTGTGAGAATAAGGATTCTGATAATTGTGCTCAAGTGCTAGAATAAGAATGCATTAGAATGTTTGGCACTAAATATTTGAATGATGAGCATGATTGCAATGTTGTTAGTATAAATTCCTTGAATATCCATGATGCTAATGATATGCAAAGCCACAAGCTTGGGGAAGCTATGTTTGATGAAGATGATATTTTTTGTCCCCCAAGTTTTGATGAGCAAATTTATTATGATGAAAGCATGCCTCCTATTTATGATGATTATATTGATGAAACTGGATTTGGAGTGGTCATGACTTTATTTAGTAATGATTCCACTATTCCGGAAGAGGTTCCAATTGATTATGAGAACAAAGTTGCTATCTATGATGATTATTATGATGACTTGTATGCTATAAAGAATAATGATATCCATGAAACTTGTCATCATGATTTTAGTTTTCAATTGGATTATGCCTCACATGATAATTATTTTGTTGAGTTTGCTCCCACTATTATTCATGAGAAGAATTTTGTTTGTGTGGAGAGTAATAAAATTTCTATGCTTGTAGATCATGAAAAGAATGCTTTAGGTGCTGGTTATATTGTTGAATTCATTCATGATGCTACTTAAAATTATTATGAGGGAGGAACATATGCTTGTAGGAATTGCAATAGTATCAAGTTTCCTCTCTATGTGCATAAGATTTTGAAGTTATGCTTGTCTACCTTCCTATGCAAGTTGATTCTTGTTCCCACAAGTTGTTTGCTCACAAAATCCCTATGCATAGGAAGTGGGTTATACTTAAATGTGTTAGTCATATTCTTCATGATGCTCTCTTTATGTTACAATTCTTATCTTTTATGTGAGCATCGTTGAAATCATCATGCCTAGCTAGGGGCGTTAAACGATAGCGCTTGTTGGGAGGCAACCCAACTTTATTTTCGGTCCTTGCTTTTTGTTCCTTTTTAGTAATAAATTAATCATCTATACTCTTTTATGATTGAGTTTCTATGTTTTAGTTAGTGTTTGTGCCAAGTAGAACCTTTGGGAAGACTTGGGGAAAGTCTTTGCGATCATGCTGTAAAAAAACAGAAACTTTAGCGCTCACGAGAATTGCTGCCAGTTTTTATTGGAGAGTGCTATTTAGTTAATTCTTTTTGCAGATGATTAATAGATAAATTCCTCATGTCTATAAATTTATTTGAGAATTGTATGAGTTCCATAAGTATACGTTTGATTCAGATTACTACAGACTGTTCTGTTTTTGACAGATTCTGTTTTTCGTGTGTTGTTTGCTTATTTTGATGAATCTATGGCTAGTAAAAGAGTTTATAAACCATAGAGAAGTTGGAATACAGTAGGTTTAACACCAATATAAATAAATAATTATTTCATTACAGTACCTTGAAGTGGTGTTTTGTTTTCTTTCGCTAACGGAGCTTACGAGTTTTCTGTTAAGTTTTGTGTTGTGAGGTTTTCAAGTTTTGGG
Organism: Triticum urartu; assembly: GCF_056163025.1. Lineage (NCBI taxonomy): Eukaryota > Viridiplantae > Streptophyta > Magnoliopsida > Poales > Poaceae > Triticum > Triticum urartu. The sequence continues at coordinate 115,924,229 of NC_141875.1, read as the reverse complement.
TAAAGATTCGATGGACTATGGAATAAGGAGTGGTAAGAGCCTAAGACTGGGGATTCCCAAGTCACCCCAAGGTAATATTCAAGGACAACCAATAGCCTAATCTTGGGGATGCCCCGGATGACATCCCCTCTTTCGTCTTCGTTCATCGGTAACTTTACTTGGAGCTATATTTTTATTCGCCATATGATATGTGTTTTGCTTGGAGTGTCATTTTATTTTCTTTTGTTTTGCTTTCTGTTTGAATAAAATACCAAGATCTGAAATTATTAAATGTTAGAGAGTCTTCACATAGTTGCATAATTGTTCGACTACTCATTGATCTTCACTTATATCTTTCGGAGTAGTTTGTTGTTGCTCTAGTGCTTCACTTATATCTTTTTAGAGCACGTCGGTGGTTTTATTTTGAAGAAATAGATGAACTCTCATGATTCACTTATATCATTTTTAGAGTCTTTAGAACAGCATGGTAATTTGCTTTGGTTATGAAATTAGTCCTAATATGATGGGCATCCAAGAGGGATATAATAAAAACTTTCATATAAGTGCATTGAATACTAAGAGAAGTTTGATACTTGATGATTGTTTTGAGATATGGAGATAGTGATATTAAAGTTGTGCTAGTTGAGTAGTTTTGAATTTGATAAATACTTGTGTTGAAGTTTGCAAGTCCTGTAACATGCACGTATGGTAAACGTTGTGTAACAAATTTGAAACATGAGGTGTTATTTGATTGTCTTCCTTATGAGTGGCGGTCAGGGACGAGCGATGGTCTTTTCCTACCAATCTATCCCCCTAGGAGCATGCGCGTAGTGCTTGGTTTTTGATGACTTGTAGATTTTTGCAATAAGTATGTGAGTTCTTTATGACTAATGTTGAGTCCATGGATTATACACACTCTCACCCTTCCATCATTGCTAGCCTCTTCGGTACCGTGCATTGCCCTTTCTCACATTGAGAGTTGGTGCAAACTTCGCCGGTGCATCCAAACCCCGTGATATGATACGCTCTATCACACATAAACCTCCTTATATCTTCCTCAAAACAGCCACCATACCTACCTATTATGGCATTTCCATAGCCATTCCGAGATATATTGCCATGCAACTTTCCACCACTCCGTTTATTATGACACACTTCATCATTGTCATAGTGCCTTGCATGATCATGTAGTTGACATCATATTTGTGGCAAAGTCACCATGCATAATTTATCATACATGTCACTCTTGATTCATTGCTATCCCGGTATCCCACCGGAGGCATTCATATAGAGTCATACTTTGTTCTAGTTTCGAGTTGTAATCATTGAGTTGTAAATAAATAGAAGTGTGATGATCATCATTCATAGAGCATTGTCCCAAAAAAGGCAAAAAAAGGCCAAATAAAAAAGAAAGGCCAAATAAAAAAAGGAAAGGCCAAATAAAAAATAAAATAAAAGGGACAATGCTGCTATCCTTTTTCCACACTTGTGCTTCAAAGTAGCACCATAATCATCATGATAGAGAGTCTCTTGTTTTGTCACTTTCATATACTAGTGGGAACTTTTCATTATAGAACTTGGCTTGTATATTCCAACAATGGGCCTCCTCAAGTGCCCTAGGTTTTCGTGAGCAAGCAAGTTGGATGCACACCCACTTAGTTTCTTTTGTTGAGCTTTCATACATTTATAGCTCTAGTGCATCCATTGCATGACAATCCCTACTCCTTGCATTGACATGAATTGATGGGCATCTCCCTAGCCCATTGATTAGCCGCGTTGATGTGAGACTTTCTCCTTTTTTTTCTTCTCCACATAACCCCCTCAATATATTCTATTCCACCCATAGTGCTATATCCATGGCTCGCGCTCATGTATTGCGTGAAAGTTGAAAAAAGTATGAGATTACTAAAGTATGAAACAATTGCTTGGCTTGTCATCGGGGTTGTGCATGATGAGAGCATTCTTGTGTGACAAAAATGGAGCATGACCAAACTATATGATTTTGTAGGGATGAACTTTCTTTGGCCATGTTATTTTGAGAAGACATGATTGCTTAGTTAGTATGCTTGAAGTATTATTATTTTTATGTCAATATTAAACTTTTGTCTTGAATCTTATGGATCTGAACATTCATGCCAAAATGAAGAGAATTACTTAGAGAAATATGTTAGGTATCATTCCACATCAAAAATTCTGTTTTTATCATTTACCTACTCGAGGACGAGCAGGAAATAAGCTTGGGGATGCTGATGTGTCTCCAACATATCTATAATTTTTGATTGTTCCATGCTATTATATTATCAACCTTGGATGTTTTATATGCATTTATATGCTATTTTATATGATTTTTGGGACTAACCTATTAACCCAGAGCCCAGTGCCAGTTTCTGTTTTTTCCTTGTTTTAGAGTATCGCAGAAAAGGAAAATCAAACGGAGTCCAATTGACATGAAACTTCACGGAACTTATTTTTGAAACGGAAGCAATCCAAGACTTGGAGTGTACGTAAGGGAAGCAACGAGGAAGGCACGAGGCAGGGGGGCGCACCCACCCCCCTGGGCGTGCCCTCCACCCTTGTGGGCCCCTCATGGCTCCCCTGATGTATTTCTTCCGCCTATATATCCATATACCCTAAAACTATCAGGGAGCACAATAGATCGGGAGTTCCGCCGCCAGAAGCCTCCGTAGCCACCGAAAACCAATATAGACCCGTTCCAGCACCTTGCCGGAGGGGGCAATCCCTCTCCGGTGGCCATCTTCATCATCCCGGTGCTCTCCATGACGAGGAGGGAGTAGTTCTCCTCGGGGCTGAGGGTATGTACCAGTAGCTATGTGTTTGATCTCTCTCTCTCTCTCTCGTGTTCTTGAGGTGATACGATCTTGATGTATTGCGAGCTTTGCTATTATATTTGGATCCTATGATGTTTCTCCTCCCCCACTCTCTCTTGTAATGGATTGAGTTTCCCCTTTGAAGTTATCTTATCGGATTGAGTCTTTAAAGATTTAAGAACACTTGATGTATGTCTTGCCGTGCGTATCTGTGGTGACAATGGGATATCACATGTTTCACTTGATGTATGTTTTGGTGATCAACTTGCGGGTTCCGCCCATGAACCTATGCATAGGGGTTGGCACACGTTTTCGTCGTGATTCTCCGGTAGAAACTTTGGGGCACTCTTTGAGGTTCTATGTGTTAGTTGAATAGATGAATCTGAGATTGTGTGATGCATATCGTATAATCATACCCACAGATACTTGAGGTGGCATTGGAGTATCTAGGTGACATTAGGGTTTTGGTTGATTTGTGTCTTAAGGTGTTATTCTAGTACGAACTCTAGGGCTGTTTGTGACACTTATAGGAATAGCCCAACGGATTGATTGGGAAGAATAACTTTGAGGTGGTTTCGTACCCTACCATAATCTCTTCGTTTGTTCTCCGCTATTAGTGACTTTGGAGTGACTCTTTGTTCAAAATTTTGTTGAGCTTTAATACTTATAGCTCTAGTGCATCCGTTGCATGGCAATCCCTACTCGCTCACATTGATATCTATTGATGGGCATCTCCATAGCCCGTTGATACGCCTAGTTGATGTGAGACTATCTTCTCCTTTTTGTCTTATCCACAACCACCATGCTATTCCACCTATAGTGCTATGTCCATGGCTCACGCTCATATACCGCGTGAAGATTGAATTTTTTTGAACAAAGAGTCACTCCAAAGTCACTAATAGCGGAGAACAAACGAAGAGATTATGGTAGGGTACGAAACCACCTCAAAGTTATTATTTCCAACCAATCCGTTGGTCTATTCCTATAAGTGTCACAAACAGCCCTAGAGTTCGTACTAGAATAACACCTTAAGACACAAATCAACCAAAACCCTAATGTCACCTAGATACTCCAATGTCACCTCAAGTATCCGTGGGTATGATTATACGATATGCATCACACAATCTCAGATTCATCTATTCAACCAACACATAGAACCTCAAAGAGTGCCCCAAAGTTTCTACCGTAGAGTCAAGATGAAAACGTGTGCCAACCCCTATGCATAAGTTCATGGGTGGTACCCGCAAGTTGATCACCAAAACATACATCAAGTGAATCACGTGATATCCCATTGTCACCACAGATACGCATGGCAAGACATACACCAAGTGTTCTCAAATCTTTAAAGACTCAATCCGATAAGATAACTTCAAAGGGGAAACTCAATCTATTACAAGAGAGTAGAGGGGGAGAAGAAATATAAGATCCAACTATAATAGCAAAGCTCGCGATACATGAAGATCGTGCCAAATCAAGAACACGAGAGAGAGAGATCAAACACATAGCTACTGGTACATACCCTCAGCCCCGAGGGTGGACTACTCCCTCCTCATCATGGAGAGCGCCGGGATGATGAAGATAGCCACCGGAGAGGGATTCCCCCTCCGGCAGGGTGCCGGAACGGGTTTAGATTGGCTTTCGGTGGCTACGGAGGCTTCTGGTGGCGGAACTCCCGGTCTATTGTGCTCCCCAATCGTTTTAGGGTATATGGAAATATATAGGTAGAAGAAGTACGTCAGGGGAGCCACGAGGGGCCCACGAGGGTGGAGGGCGCGCCCAGGGGGGTGGGCGCGCCCCCTGCCTCATGGCTTCCTCGTTGCTTCCCTTACGTGGAATCCAAGTCTCCCGGGTTGCTTTCCTTCCAAAAATAAATTCCATGAAGTTTCAGGTCAATTGGACTCCAAAAATAAGACGAGGAGAGCTTCATTTGGCTGGCCGAGAAAATGACCTATCAGTAATGAGAAATGGGCTGTACATTTTTAAAACACATCAAACCGGCAATTAGTTTCAAATTTCTTCTTTTCATTTCGAGATTTTAAATTGCATTGATTTTTATGTGTGGACAATTTGTTGGATTTTATATTGATATACATTTATTTTTAAAATCAGTTTGAATGTGACTCAAAATTTCGGGATTAAAAATAGTTCGGACCGCACCGAAATATGCAAAATTTTGTATAATTTTTTAACCGTGGCCACAATATGGGCTGTAATGCTAACAAAAAGAATATGAGCTCCAAAAAAACCTTAAGAATTAGCAAATGGGTTGTAAATTATTAGAAATAATGGCAGATGGGTTGTATGTTGTTTTCCACAGATTTGAGACTTTCCTAAAAAAAGGTTGACGCACAAGAAGTGACTGTTGGATTTCCATCCAATGGCTGTCGTGCTTCTTCAATCTCTGCTCTTCCTGCTCCAGCCGCTCAAACAAGCGCCGGCGGGACTGCCTGCTCCCTCCTCCCCGCGGCTGGCTGTGCTGCCGCGTAGGCCTCACCGCCCCACCGTACTCCAATCGCTGGCCTAGCCATCCCTCTACTCACCCACAGTTGTTGTTATTCTCCGGCTACGGCAGACGAACCAGTAAACCCTCGTACAGTCGTACTCCCCTCCGTGTGGGAAATAACTGCCGAGTCTTCCCTTCCTCCGTGTCGTTCCCTTCCTAGGCCTCGCCGTCGTCAACCGCCCTGGTGCTCTCGGCGCGGCCTGGTCAATGTGGTCAACGACCGACATCCATCTAAAGTGGACTGTACATGGAGAGGCTGACAGCTGGGTCCACGGTCGCACGTAAGAAAATGCCTCCTTATTACGTGCAAAATAATGATTCCTTTTCACCTGACATCTGGGACCCACCGGAAGGGCCTCTGTAGTTCACGAAAAAAACGTTACTGCCGCTGACAGCTCGGACCCACCAGCTATATCTTCGCACGCAAGGAAGTGCCTCCTTATTACGCACAAAAAAATGAATACTCCCCCTGCTAGCTGGGACCCAGTATAGTGGCAGGCTGACTTGTGGGCCTACTAAGTTGACGGGGACAGAGGGCTTTGTCAACTTAGTCAATATGCACGATTCTAGCTCCAGTGACCGTACGATGTCCGTCCAACGGCCGTAGTGCTTCTTCAACCTCCGGTCTTCTTGCTCCGGCCGCCCAAACCAGCGCTGGTCATGCCTCGTGCTCCTACCTCCCGTGGCCAGCTGCGATGCGGCGGAGGCCTCACCGCCCCCTACTACTCCCACTGCTGGCCAGGCTATCCCTCTACTCACCCACACCCCCTATTATTCTGCGGCAACGACAGCCTCACACCTCAGCGAACCAGTGAACCCTCATACTCCTCTATGCGTGGGCATCCACTGCCGCGTCTTCCCTGGCTCCGCGTCGTCCCCTTCCTAGGCCTTGCCATCGTCCACCGCCTTGGTGCTCTCGGCGTGGCGTGGTCAATGTGGTCAACGACCGACTTCCATCGGAAGAGCACTGTACGTGGAGAGGCTGACAGCTGGGTCCACGACAGCCGCAAGGAAGTGCCTCCTTATTACGCGCAAAATAATTATTCCTGTACCTGACAGTGGGGACCCACCGGACGGGCCACCGTATTTCATGAAAAAAAAACGTTTCCCCCCTGACTGCTGGGACCCACCAGCTACATCTTTGCATGCAAGGAAGTGCGTCCGGTAAAAAAAACGATTCGCCCTCCTGACTGTTGGGATCCACCAGCTATATCTTCGCACGCAAGGAAGTGCCTGACAGTCGGGACCCACCTGGTCGAAGCGTATGTAGCATTGTCATTCTGGTCGCGAACGTGTACGTACATACTGGTCGATGTATAGCGCGCACGTGTTGTAGTTGAGGCGCTCATGTAGCATGTACACGTACGTACATCAGCCAGTGTGCAAGAAAGAAAATACGGCCACGTACGTACATACGGGCGGGGTCTCGAACGCCTACTCGCGCATATGTACAACCAGGGCTCGTGTACATGGCTGGGTCAGAATGGAGAAACTGCGTCGTCGTCGTGTTCATGGGGAGCCAACCGGCTGGGTCGGAACAGAATGCATCGTCGTGTTCATCGGGAGGGCTTGGACGGAACAGCTGATGGAAACGATGCCTAGCGTACCGCAGAACAGAGGAAACGACCTTGTTTTCGACCGGCCACGTTCGAAACTGGATCTTGTTCATCGGGAGGGGTCTGGCGTACCGCAAAATGGAGGAAACGGACCTCCTACAGTCAAAACGGGGGTCCTGTTGATCAGGAGGGGTGTGGCGTACCGCAAAACGGAGGAAGGACTTGTGTTGGAGCGCTACGGTCAAAACGGGGGTCCTGTTCATCGGGAGGGGTGTGGCTGCTACCTCTTGAGCACTGCGTTGGATTTCCCTGAAGAGGAAGGGATGATGCAGCAAAGTAGCGTAAGTATTTCCCTCAGTTTTTGAGAACCAAGGTATCAATCCAGTAGGAGGCTACGCTCGAGTCCCTTGTACCTACACAAAAACAATAGCTCAACGCAACCAACGCGCTTAGGGGTTGTCAATCCCTTCACGGTCACTTACGAAAATGAGATCTGATAGAGATGATAAATAATATTTTTTGGTATTTTTTGGTATAGAGATGCAAAGTAAATAAAGTAAAAGCAAAGTAAAAACAAAGCAATAGTAAAGTGATGGAGATTGATATGATGAGAAAGAGACCCGGGGGCCATAGGTTTCACTAGTGGCTTCTCTCAAGAGCATAAGTATTCTACGGTGGGTGAACAAATTACTGTTGAGCAATTGACAGAATTGAGCATAGTTATGAGAATATCTAGGTATGATCATGTATATAGGCATCACATCCGAGACAAGTAGACCGAAATGATTCTGCATCTACTACTGTTACTCCACTCATCGACCGCTATCCAGCATGCATCTAGAGTATTAAGTTAAAAACAGAGTAACGCCTTAAGCAAGATGACATGATGTAGAGGGATAGTTTCATGCAATATGATAAAAACCCCATCTTGTTATCCTTGATGGAAACAATACAATACGTGCCTTGCTGCCCCTTCTGTCACTGGGAAAGGACACCGCAAGATTGAACCCAAAGCTAAGCACTTCTCCCATGGCAAGAACAACCAATCTAGTAGGCCAAACCAAACTGATAATTCGAAGAGACTTGCAAAGATAACCAATCATACATAAAAGAATTCAGAGAAGATTCAAATAGTATTCATAGATAGACTTGATCATAAACCCACAATTCATCGGTCTCAACAAACACACCGCAAAAAGAAGATTACATCGAATAGATCTCCACGAGAGAGGGGAGAACATTGTATTGAGATCCAAAAAGAGAGAAGAAGCCATCTAGCTACTAGCTATGGACCCGTAGGTCTGAAGTAAACTACTCACAGTTCATCGGAGGGGCTTGGATGATGATGTAGAAGCCCTCCGTGATCGATGCCCCCTCCGGCGGAGCTCCGGAACAGGCCCCAAGATGGGATCTCGTGGATACAGAAAGTTGCGGCGGTGGAATTAGGTTTTTGGCTCCGTCCCCGATCGTTTGGGGGTACGTGGATATATATAGGAGGAAGAAGTACGTCGGTGGAGCTTCGAGGGGCCCACGAGGCAGGGGCGCGCCCTAGGGGGGCCCTCCTACCCTCGTGAGCACCTCGTGGCTTTCTTGACGAAGGGTCCAAGTATCCTGGATCTTATCTGATGAGAAAATCACGTTTCCGAAGGTTTCATTCTGTTTGGACTCCGTTTGATATTCCTTTTCTTCGAAACCCTAAAACAGGCAAAAAACAGCAATTCTGGGCTGGGCCTCCGGTTAATAGGTTAGGTCCAAAAATAATATAAAAGTGTAAAATAAAGCCCAATAATGTCTGAAATAGTAGATAATATAGCATGGAGCAATCGAAAATTATAGATACGTTCAAGACGTATCAAGCATCCCCAAGCTTAATTCCTGCTCGTCCTCGAGTAGGTAAATGATAAAAACAGAATTTTTGATGCGGAGTGCTAATTGGCATAATTTCAATGTAAATCTTCTTAATTGTGGTATGAATATTCAGATCCGAAAGATTCAATACAAAAGTTCATATTGACATAAAAATGATAATACTTCAAGCATACTAACTAAGCAATTATGTCTTCTCAAAATAACATGGCCAAAGAAAGTTCATCCCTACAAAATCATATAGTTTAGTCATGTTTCATTTTCATCACACAAGAATGCTATCATCATGCACAACCCCGATGACAAGCCAAGCAATTGTTTCATACTTTAGTAATCTCAAACCTATAAACTTTCACGCAATATATGAGCGTGAGCCATGGACATTTACTATGGGTGGAATAGAATATAATGAAGGGGGATTATGTGGAGAAGAAAAAAAAGGAGAAAGTCTCACATCAACGAGGATAATCAATGGGCTATGGAGATGCCCACCGTTGATGTTAATGCAAGGAGTAGGGATTGCCGTGCAACGGATGCACTAGAGCTATAAATGTATGAAAGCTCAACAAAGGAAACTAGTGGGTGTGCATCCAACTTGCTTGCTCATGAAGACCTAGGGCACTTGAGGAGGCCCATTGTTGGAATATACAAGCCAAGTTTTATAATGAAAAATTCCCACTAGTATATGAAAGTGATAACATGAGAGACTCTCTATTATGAAGATCATGGTGCTACTTTGAAGCACAAGTGTGGTAAAAGGATAGTAACATTGTCCCTTCTCTCTTTTTCTCTCATTTTTTTGGGCCTTCTCTTTTTTTATTCCTCACTTGGGACAATGCTCTAATAATGATGATCATCACAGTTCTATTTATTTACAACTCAATGATTACAACTCGATACTAGAACAAAGATGACTCTATGTGAATGCCTCCGGCGGTGTACCGGGATATGCAATGAACCAAGAGTGACATGTATGAAAGAATTATGAACGGTGGCTTTGCCACAAATACTATGTCAACTACATGATCATGCTAAGCAATATGACAATGATGAATGTGTCATGATGAACGGAATGATGGAAAGTTGCATGGCAATCTATCCCGGAATGGCTATGGAAATGCCATAATAGGTAGGTATGGTGGCTGTTTTGAGGAAGATATAAGGAGGTTTATGTGTGAAAGAGCGTATCATATCACGGGGTTTGGATGCACCGGTGAAGTTTGCGCCAACTCTCAATGTGAGAAAGGGCAATGCACGGTACCGAAGAGGCTAGCAAGGGTGGAAGGGTGAGAGTGCGTATAATCCATGGACTCAGCATTAGTCATAAAGAACTCACATACTTATTGCAAAAATCTACAAGTCATCAAAAACCTCGGTACTACGCGCATGCTCCTAGGGGGATAGATTGGTAGGAAAAGACCATCTCTCGTCCCCGACCGCCACTCATAAGGAAGACAATCAAATAACACCTCATGTTTCAAATTTGTTGCATAACGTTTACCATACGTGCATGCTACGGGACTTGCAAACCTCAACACAAGTATTTCTCAATTTCACAACTACTCAACTAGCATGACTTTGATATTATTACCTCCATATCTCAAAACAATCATCAAGCATCAAACTTTTCTTAGTATTCAACACACTCATAAGAAAGTTTTATTATTAATCTTGCATACCAAGCATATTTGGATTTTAAGCAAATTACCATGCTATTAAGACTCTCAAAATAATCTAAGTGAAGCATGAGAGAACAATAGTTTCTATAAGACAAATCCACCACCGTGCTCTAAAAGATATAAGTGAAGCACTAGAGCAAAATTATAAAGCTCAAAAGATATAAGTGAAGCACTAGAGCAAAATTATAAAGCTCAAAAGATATAAGTGAAGCACATAGAGTATTCTGTCAAATTCCAAATCATGTATGTCTCTCTCAAAAGTCGTGTATAGCAAGGATGATTGTGGTAAACTAATAAGCAAAGACTCAAATCATAAAAGACGCTCCAAGCAAAACACATATCATGTGGTGAATAAAAATATAGCTCCAAGTAAAGTTACCGATAGAAGTAGACGAAAAAGGGGATGCCTTCCGGGGCATCCCCAAGCTTTGGCTTTTAGGTGTCCTTAGATTATCTTGGGGGTGCCATGGGCATCCCCAAGCTTAGGCTCTTGCCACTCCTTGTTCCATAATCCATCAAATCTTTACCCAAAACTTGAAAACTTCACAACAGAAAACTTAAAGTAGAAAACTCGTGAGCTCCGTTAGCGAAAGAAAACAAAAGATGACTTCAAGGTACTGTAATGAACTCATTCTTTATTTATATTGGTGTTATACTTACTGTATTACAACTTCTCTATGGATTATAAACTATTTTACTAGCCATAGATTCATCAAAATAAGCAAACAACACATGAAAAACAGAATCTGTCAAAAACAGAACAGTCTGTAGTAATATGTAGCTAGCGCAAGATCTGGAACCCCAAAAATTCTAAAATAAATTGCTGGACGTGAGGAATTTATCTATTAATCATCTGAAAAAATAATTCACTAAATATCACTTTCCAATTAAAAATTACAGCAGTTCTCGTGAGCGCTAAAATTTCTGTTTTATAGCAAGTTCAACAACACTTTCCCCAAGTCTTCCCAACGGTTCTACTTGGCACAAACACTAATTAAACACAAAAAACACAACCAAAACAGAGGCTAGATAATTTACTTATTACTAAACAGGAGCAAAAAAGCAAGGAATAAAAATAAAATTGGGTTGCCTCCCAACAAGCGCTATCGTTTAACGCCCCTAGCTAGGCATAACAAGCAAGAATAGATCTAGGTATTGCCATCTTTGGTAGGCAATCCATAAGTGGCTCTCATGATAGATTAATATGGTAATTTTATTTTCTTTCTAGGAAAGTGTTCCATGCCATTTTTTAATGGAAATTGAAATCTAATATTCCCTTCCTTCATAACAATAATTGCACCAACCGTTCTAAGGAAAGGTCTACCAAGAATAATAGGGCAAGAAGGATTGCAATCTATATCAAGAATGATAAAATCTACGGGCACATAATTCCTATTAGCAACAATAAGAACATCATTAATTATTCCCATAGGTTTCTTAATAGTGGAATCCGCAAGATGCAAGTTTAGAGCGCAATCATCAAAATCACGGAAATCTAGTAAATCACACAAAGTTTTGGGAATAGTAGAGACACTAGCACCCAAATCACACAAAGCATAAAACTCATAATTTTTAATTTTAATTTTAATAGTTGGTTCCCACTCATCATAAAGTTTTCTAGGGATAGAAACTTCCAATTCAAGTTTTTCTTCATAAGATTGCATCAAGGCATCAATGATATGTTTAGTAAACGCTTTATTTTGACTATAAGCGTGAGGAGATTTTAGCACGGATTGCAACAAGGAAATAAAATCAATCAAAGAGCAATTTTCATAGTTAAATTCCTTGAAATCCATAAAAGTGGGTTTAGCAATATCTAGGGTTTTAATTTCTTCAATCCCACTTTTATCAAATTTAGCATCAAGATCAACAAATCCCGAATTCTTAGAACGCCTTCTAGGTAAAGGTGGATCATATTCTGTCCCATCATTATCAAGATTCATATTGCAAAACAAAGATTTAATAGGGGACACATCAATAACTTTTAGATCTTCATCATTATTTTCATAGGAACTAGAAGAACACGCTTTTATAAAGGCATCTTTCTTAGCACGCATCCTAGCGGTTCTTTCTTTGCACTCGTCAATGGAAATTCTCATGGCTTTGAGAGACTCATTGATATCATGCTTAGGTGGAATAGATCTAAGTTTCAAAGAATCAACATCAAGAGCAATTCTATCAACGTTCCTAGCCAAATCATCAATCTTAAGCAATTTTTCTTCACTCATAGCATTAAAATTCTTTTGCGAAGAAATAAATTCTTTAATATTAGATTCAAAATCAGAGGGCATCTTATTATAATTTACATAAGAATTGTTGTAGGAATTACCATAATTATTAGAGGGATTACTAGGATAAGGCCTAGGATTGAAATTTCCTCTATACGCGTTGTTACCAAAATTGTTCCTACCAACAAAATCACGTCCATAGATTCATTATTATTCTCAATCAAAGTAGACAAGGGCACATCATTAGGATCAGAAGAAACACTCTTATTAGCAAATAATTTCATAAGTTCATCCATCTTTCCACTCAAAACATTAATTTCTTCTATCGTATGCACCTTTTTAGTAGATCTTTCAGTATGCCATTGAGAATAATTAACCATAATATTATCTAGGAGTTTAGTAGCTTCTCCTAAAGTGATTTCCATAAAAGTGCCTCCCGTGGCCGAATCTAAAAGATTTCTAGAAGCAAAATTCAATCCGGCATAAAAATTCTGAACAATCATCCACAAATTTAAACCATGAGTAGGGCAATTACGTATCATTAATTTCATTCTCTCCCAAGCTTGTGCAACATGTTCATGATCAAGTTGTTTAAAATTCATAATATCGTTTCTAAGAGAGATGATCTTAGGGGGAGGAAAATACTTAGAGATAAAAGCATGTTTGCACTTGTTCCATGAATCAATACTATTTTTAGGCAAAGACGAAATCCAAGCTTTAGCACGATCTCTAAGCGAAAAAGGAAATAGCTTCAATTTAACAATATCATTATCGACATCTTTTTTCTTTTGCATGTCACAGAAATCAACGAAGCTATTAAGATGGGTAGCGGCATCTTCACTAGGAAGGCTGGAGAACGGATCTTTCATGACAAGATTCAACAAAGCAGTATTAATTTCACAAGATTCAGCATCGGTAAGAGGAGCAATCAGAGTGCTAAGGAAATAATTATTGTTGGTATTGGTGAAGTCACACAATTTGGTATTATCTTGAGCCATCGCGACAAACAAGCAATCCAACACACGAGCAAACAAGAGCAAACGGGCAAAAGAGGCAAATAGAGAGGGAGGATAGAGAGAGAGGGCGAATAAAACGGCAAGGGTGAAGTGGGGGAGAGGAAAACGAGAGGCAAATGGAAAATAATGTAATGCGGGAGATAGGGATTGTGATGGGTACTTGGTAAGTTGACTTTTGCGCAGACTCCCCGGCAACGGCGCCATAAATTCTTCTTGCTACCTCTTGAGCACTGCGTTGGATTTCCCCGAAGAGGAAGGGATGATCCAGCAAAGTAGCGTAAGTATTTCCCTCAGTTTTTGAGAACCAAGGTATCAGTCCAGTAGGAGGCTACGCTCGAGTCCCTCGTACCTACACAAAAACAATAGCTCAACGCAACCAACGCGCTTAGGGGTTGTCAATCCCTTCACGGTCACTTACGAAAGTGAGATCTGATAGAGATGATAAATAATATATTTTTGGTATTTTTGGTATAGAGATGCAAAGTAAATAAAGTAAAAGCAAAGTAAAAACAAAGCAATAGTAAAGTGATGGAGATTGATATGATGAGAAAGAGACCCGGGGGCCATAGGTTTCACTAGTGGCTTCTCTCAAGAGCATAAGTATTCTACGGTGGGTGAACAAATTACTGTTGAGCAATTGATAGAATTGAGTATAGTTATGAGAATATCTAGGTATGATCATGTATATAGGCATCACGACCGAGACAAGTAGACCGAAACGATTCTACATCTACTACTGTTACTCCACTCATCGACCGCTATCCAGCATGCATCTAGAGTATTAAGTTAAAAACAGAGTAACACCTTAAGCAAGATGACATGATGTAGAGGGATAGTTTCATGCAATATGATAAAAAACCCCATCTTGTTATCCTTGATGGCAACAATACAATACGTGCCTTGCTGCCCCTTCTGTCACTAGGAAAGGACACCGCAAGATTGAACCCAAAGCTAAGCACTTCTCCCATGGCAAGAACAACCAATCTAGTAGGCCAAACCAAACTGATAATTCGAAGAGACTTGCAAAGATAACCAATCATACATAAAAGAATTCAGAGAAGATTCAAATAGTATTCATAGATAGACTTGATCATAAACCCACAATTCATCGGTCTCAACAAACACACCGCAAAAAGAAGATTACATCGAATAGATCTCCACGAGAGAGGGGGAGAACATTGTATTGAGATACAAAAAGAGAGAAGAAGCCATCTAGCTACTAGCTATGGACACGTAGGTCTGAAGTAAACTACTCACACTTCATCGGAGGGGCTTGGATGATGATGTAGAAGCCCTCCGTGATCGGTGCCCCCTCCGGCGGAGCTCCGGAACAGGCCCCAAGATGGGATCTCGTGGATACAAAAAGTTGCGGCGATGGAATTAGCTTTTTGGCTCCGTTCTCGATCGTTTGGGGTACGTGGATATATATAGGAGGAAGAAGTACGTCGGTGGAGCTTCAAGGGGCCCATGAGGCAGGGGCGCGCCCTAGGGGGGGGGCGCCCCTACCCTCGTGAGCACCTCGTGGCTTTCTTGACGAAGGGTCCAAGTCTCCTGGATCTTATCTGATGAGAAAATCATGTTTTTGAAGGTTTCATTCTGTTTGGACTCCGTTTTATATTCCTTTTCTTCGAAACCCTAAAACAGGCTAAAAACAACAATTCTGGGCTGGGCCTCAACTCATTACGAGCAGTAAAAAGAAGGCTACAGGGTTCTTACTTACCATCCTGCAGTTCACTGTTGTCTTGCATAAAGTGTAAACAAATAGTTCGATTGACAACTTTTGACCCATTTTAGTAACAATCTTTATCAGTTTCCTCACTTGATGCTGGTTCATGAATATCTCATTGCCCCATATGCAGAAAGGGTCGATGTGTGGATCTTTGGCAATGATATATGTACCTAAAAGCACCGAGTTAATATTAGAAGCTAAACAATAATTGAAAAATGATGTAGTACAACACTCCATCCATCCCATTATATAAGATTTTATTACATGTATATCTAGACATCATTAGAACATTAAGGTAACACTCTTCCTTGTTGCTATGCAGCCTGGGATTGCATATTTAGTCATTCAGTACGATGCATGTTGCAAAACAACAATTGAAAAATGAAAAGGCATGTTAACTGCAATATCCTTAACAGCAACCAAATATCGTAATTCATAGTGGTATTGTTGAAACTGTTATTGATGAAATTGAACTGCACGGCAAATAGTTGCACATATAGAGCATCACATTGTGAAGAACTGAAATAAACAAGTCATAAGGACATCTATAGGCGATCCTTAAAAAGTTAAAGGACTAAAACCCTTAGTGGATACACTACAAAAAAAGATACATCCATGACATTTTGGGCCGAACAAAATATTTTATGTCATACTTATGACACTTCTATGACAATAATTGTGACAAAACACGGTATCATCATAGATGTGGTGGGGTCCTACTTCTATGACAAAAAATCATGACAGAAAATGGGCTTTTCATCCTGGGCGGGCCGAAGACGCAGCTGCATGACATTCTTTGGGTCGTCCATGACGGAAAAAACCATGGTAGAAGCGAGGGCGAGGAAAATATCGGGGTGTTCTCGGTTACGGTGGGTGGTCGGGGCCTAGCGATGCGCGTTTCTCTCGTACACGCATGTGCGTGGGTGCAAGGCGTTGGGCTCTAACTGAACTCGAGCGAGGCATTGAGCTCTAACTGAACCCGAGCGATTGCACTACAGGCTACGCGTTACTGAACCCGAGTGATCGATCGATTGCTGTTAACTGAACCCGATCGAGCGATTCCTTCGCTACTGCTGCTAACTGAAGACGATCGATGCTGCCTCTGGATGAACAGTGAGCGTTGCTGGGGGGTTTGGATGAACAGTTCCCGGTGGGGTGGATGAACAGGACCCCGTGGTGTTGCCTCTGGATGAACAGGACCCTGATCGATCGAGCCGGTTGGGGCTGGATGAACAGGACCTGTGGAGGGCAGGATGAATAGGACCACCCCGTGGAGGGCTGGATGAACAGTAGACGGTGGAGGGCTGGATGAATGGTAGCCCGTGGAGGGGTGGTTGAACAGGAGCCCATGGAGAGGGCTGGTTGAACAGTAGCCGATGGAGTAGCGCGCGGTGGAGAGGGCTGGTTGAATAGTAGCCGGTGGAGCAGCGCGCAGTGGAGGCTGGATGAACAGGAGCCCGTGGATGAACAGTCGCAGGTGGAGGCTGGAGGAGGTCGACGATGGATGAACAGTAGCCCATGGAGGCTGGAGGGGGTTGACGGTGGATATGAAGAGTCCCGTTTTACGGTACGCCACTGATACGTCTCCAACGTATCTATAATTTTTGATTGCTCCATGCTATATTATCTACTATTTTAGACATTATTGGGCTTTATTTTCCACTTTTATATTATTTTTGGGACTAACCTATTAACCGGAGTTAGATGACAATATCTGAATCTTTTTTCTTTTGCAGTGGATCTTGAAGCAATTTACTCAAGATTACCTCTCAAACTACATGATTGGCGGCCGACCATCACAAGGGGTTGGACTAGAATCCTGCATGCCTTCTGCATCCAGGAGAGCACAATAGGGCCATTCCGCTTCACCTTGTTCGGCAACTGGAATGTCTGTCACCTCTTTCTTTACCATCTGTAATAGTACAAGTATAGAACCTTGGTACATCATTCTTTATTTGGTGCTTCTATAATTCTTAAACATATGTACCTGTGAATCAGATAATGCATTGGTTGTTTGAACCTGATGGATATGAATAAAGCTATAGCCTACTTTCAAGTTTAAATTAGGTACAATTTTAAATAGCAGCAATTAAATTAGGGCGAAATTACGTTGTGCAGGTCATTACGGCACACACGGTTGGTAAAACACAAACGTTTGCGATATACACTATAATCCGAGACGGTTCACAGAGAGGAAATGTGTGCAAGCATGCACACGCTTGCCGTTTGCAAAGCGTGTGTGATGTCAGACACTATCACATACGGTGCAGGGAAACTAAATGTGTGTGATTGTCTACCTATCGTACACGGTTTATAATCATGAACTGTTTGTGATGTGCCAGGCATCGTAAATCTCCCGTGCCTGGAATCTGCCTAGAATCTGCCTGGAAAGCTCTCGTGCCTAGAATCTTCCTGGTTTTAGGTTAAACCACAAAACTCCGATTGCGATGGCAATGCGAGCACAAACGAGTAGCAAGGATGAAGCGTTTGGGATATTTGAGATATCGGAAACGGTTATATAGGGACAACTATATGCATCAAGGCTCCCTATCCCTGACGGTTTCTGGGTCGTGTGGGAAGGACCCCCCCTATCGCCCACACTCACTTGGCGATGGTTCCAAATGCCGTCGTGGAAAGGCGTTAAAAACCGTTTGTTTAGGACCGACGCGTACCAGTGACTGGTTAGCTCGTAGAAGCAACAGTACCAGCGACCTCGGCACCTCCGAAGCCAGGGACGGCAACGGACGGCGGCGACGTAACAAGCTCAAGCGTCGGAATAACAATGAAGAAACCGAAGACACAACGGTCAATGCCGGATTCAGCGGCTCTAAACCAGGTCAGCGAAAGAAGCCATTCAAAGGAAATAGGGATGGCCCATCCAATTTAGACATAATACTCGATCGGCCTTGCCAATTCATGGTACCGCCGACAAGCCTACAAATAATTCCAACAGAAACTATTGGGTCTTCAAACATGCTAGTAAGTTAAATACCGGACATAAGGGGAAAGGGCCGCCAAGCGAGGATGATGATGAGCCCCGCCCACCGAACACTGGGCAGAAGAAATTTCCCCCGGAGGTAAAAACAGTGAATATGATATACGTCACTCATATCCCCAAGAGGGAGTGCAAGCGCGCGCTAAGGGACGTCTACACCATAGAGCTGGTCGCCCCAAAATTCAATTCTTGGTCGGCTTGTCTGATCACCTTCGATCGCAGGGACCACCCGACCAACATCCGTCATGGAGGTTCGGCAGCCCTGGACCTCGATCCAGTCATCGATGTATTCCATCTCACTCGAGTCCTCATGGACGGCGGCAGTAGTCTTAACTTGATTTATCAAGACACTGTTCGTAAAATGGGTATTGACCCATCAAGAATCAAGCCTAGTAACACCACCTTTAAAGGAGTGATACCAGGCGTAGAGGCCCGTTGCACGGGTTCATTAACGTTGGAAGTAGTCTTCGCTTCACCGGATAACTTCCAAAACGAAGACTTGATCTTTGACATTGTCCCCTTCTGTAGTGGCTATCACACATTGCTCGGATGAACCACCTTTGCCCGCTTCAATGCAGTCCCGCACTATGCTTACTTAAAGCTCAAGATGCCCGGACCGCGTGGAGTCATCACATTAAATGGTAACATGGGGCACTCCCTTCGTACTGAGGAGCATACCGCGGCCCTTGCGGCCGAGGTACAGAGCGGCCTCATCAAGCCGAACACTTCATAGGCCATCAAGCCCCCGGACACTGTTAAACGAGTCCGGCCTACACTGCAGAATGACAGCTTGGTGAATCCAGAGCTGGACTAGCAGTTCCTCCTCCGCCAATCACCCCATCTAACCACGGCATACGTACCACGTGTGCATAACTACACACTTAAAATACCTTGGGCAACGACGGAGGCACATTGCAAACGAGGTTCATAGTGCGGATCGACCCTATTTGGACCTTAACCTCTTTCCCCTTCCTTTTCCCCCTCTCATATTACAGGTTAGTTAAAACCTAATCGCTTTATGGTCGTACAAGGGCTCTTTCCCAGGCCCCTTTTATATAAACGATCGTCGATTGCTCCTCTCAAAGGATCTTGCACCAAGGCGAAAGCGGCGCAGACGTGTGGCAGGGTGTCTAGGGATCTTCAAGACCACCTTTTCTTTTTAGGCCCTATATACAGCTTTCCCTTGTTTAACAAATTCTCGGCATGTAAAATAGCCTTGATGTTTATGGCATTATCTATAACAGCACGTTTTGATGTATCAATCAGATTATAATGGAAACAGTTTTTCACCAACCCTTGTTCGGTATTAGTTTATTTTATAATCTGTATTCCCTCTTTGCGTTAGATTGCCATATATACTATGGTACGACTTAAATGCCAGGGGCTCTATTCGGCCACATATATTTTCAAAAAGTCCGAACACTTCTAGAGTATACTTCAGCGTCCCGAATATTGCATTATATGCATCAGCTCCGAATCATGTCTTTGGTCAATAGTTGGGTTGCCCAGCTCCTGTGATTACTACCTTATGTTCCACTTGTTCGGCTAGGGCAGTAAATAGAGAACTACTGCGATTGTGTTTCTGGTTTGTCTGGTCAAACACCTCAGTAGAGAAAGCCAAAAACTGACTGTCATGATAGGGCGAGAGCTGGTCGGTGATTCAGCGACTTTCTACAAATGTCTTGCGATTTCTTCTGTATTATACGAAGGACTAGGCTTCGTCCAGTCACGCACCTAAGGCATCCCAGTTCGAATAGCCGCATACACACCAGGGGCTAGTACTTAGTCCACTGTCAAACTCCTATGGCTAAGTGAAAATGATAAAGCCGCATAGTCTGATTGCCTGGTTCATTGCACAGACACCTCCTTTGCGGACCAATATGTTGGTCAAGTGTGATCATGCGCTATTCCGAACACCCCCATAGCATCTACGTGGGGGCTGAAGCCGACGACTGGCAAACTCTCAGAATTAAAAAACGGCCGCATAGGACGAAAGTAATTTCAGATAAAAGCATACATATACTACATGCCCCGGTTCATAACGCAAAGTCTGGATAAATATATTACATTTACTCAAACATGATATCCTTTGAGCATTGGCCCTCTACTATTCGGGCACCCTCCAGGACGTCGTCAAAATACCGCTCCGGCTTGCGGTGGTCCTTGCCTTCGGGTGGACCCTCGGTCGCCACGACGGTGGCCTTCATCTTCGCCCAGTGCATCTTGACATGAGCAAAGGCCATCTGCGCACCCTCTATGCACGCCGAGTGCTTTACAGCTTCAACTCGGGGCAGTGCGTCGGCAAGTCGCTTCACCAGGCCAAAGTAGCTGCTCGGACTGGGTTCAGTTGGCCAAACGTCCCTCATGGCCAAGTCGGACATCCTATGCAGCTCCGCCAGTTGCATCATCTAGTTGTTCAATAGCGTCGGACGCTCCGGCGCTAGGAACTGTGACTAGAAGAGCATCTCCGTCATGTGCCCCTCCTGGGCCTGGAAGAATTGCGTGGCATCGGCAGCACTCTTCGGAAGGTCCGCAAAGGTGTTTGGAGAACTCCACAGCCGAGTGAGCAAGGCATATCTTTGACCGCCAAATATACTCTACAAAAGAAAGGGCTTGCCGCTATCTGTTCGGCCTGCCGGATCTCCTCATGAGCCGCCCGGGACTCGGTCTGCGCCTCCTTGGCCTCTTGGAGGGCCTTGGCGAGATCGGCCGCTTGGGCCGCACTCTTCTCCTCCATGGCCTCACACTTGCCGATGGCATCCTTGAGATCTTGCTCTACCTCGGCCACCCTCTCCTCGTGCTGGAGGTGGGCGACCAGTCCGGTCTTTAAATCTGTAGCCGCTTTATCAGCGGCCGCTTTGCTCGCCTTCGCCTGCTCCTTGGCTTGGGCAACGACGCTCTTGAGGGTCTCGACCTCGGCTGCGCTGCCTGCAACCATGATCATAGCAGCGCATGAGCTTAACTCTGAATTTGCATATCACTTCAGGCATGTAAGAGATCTTTTGAACATACCTTGAACCTCATCGAACCACTTGCTAATGCGGTTGATATCATCATCAGGCAGCTTCAACTTCCGCTTGAGTTCGGAAACTTCAGCGGCCTGGGCGGCTGCCGCCAACAGGGAAGCATGTTATCCAATAGACAAGTTCGTCACCTCCTGCGATTATTACTTGATCCTCTGTTCGGCCTTTTTCAAAACCGAACAGAGTCTCAGGGGTTACTATCTATATACAGGCATATTTCCTTCATATGAAAAGCATCTAAGAGTATTATGTCGCATACCTCGAAGCCTGTTAGCAGGCTGGTGAAGGCTTCGTTCAGCCTAGTCTTTGCGGACTGAACCTTCTCAACCACCGCAACCCTCACGGTGAGGTGCTCCTCCATGATGGCAGCACGTCGTAGTGCCTCCACCAGAGTATTCGGCGCCTCCGGATTAGTGGAGGTCTCCGTCGGAGTCGATGCTCCCCCTCCTTTGAAGGGGGTTGCTCGCTCGATTTCAGAGCCATATGGGTCTCCGGAATAGTGTTTGGCTGGGGGATGGACTGGTCAGGGCCCTCGCCATCGGTCT